>NC_072852.1:176253176-176553176 GCF_028858705.1 Grus americana
CAGGGTTGCGGTCTTGCTTTTTGCTCTGTTGCCTCCTCATAGGATTCTGGACTCCACCATTTCATGGTCACTGCAACCAAGACAGCCCCCAACTTTCACATCCATGATAAGTTCTTCACTGTTTGTAAGCATCAGGTCCAGCAGAGCACATTTCCTTGTTGGCTCCTCGACCACCTGTGTCAGGATTTTCTTGTCAATGCGTACTAGAAATCTGGATTGCTTGAGCCCTGCTATGTTGTCCTTCCAGCAGATATCAGGATGGTAAAGACCACCATGAGAACCATGGCCTGTGAATATAAGGCTTCTTCCAGTTTCCCTTATCAATGCATCCCTTTTCAATGCTAAAGACTTGTAGGAGGTCACAAAAGTTAAACTGGGAAAATAAATGTTTATTGAAATACTTTTAAGACATATGCTACAGTGTATTTAATCATAAACTAAAGTAGAAGGTAAAAGGTCATCTGTTTCTAATGCAACAGATGAAATTTTACTCTCTTATGAAGTTTAACCAACTTAAATCTTATCCCCAAAGTACTTCACAATTCTGGTCAAATTCACCTTTGATTAGAGTCAGATAAGCAAATTAGAGCTGCTATTTGTGCATGTCAACACAAAATTTAAGTTTCTGAGTTAATATTTGAAGAAAGAAACATGCTATATAATCACAAAATTATTTAGATTAACATATTAATGTAATGTTGAATAAAGACTAATACAATAAAAAGAAAATATTTTAATAAAATTAACATATTAAACAGTGAAGGTGCAAAGGGCTCAGTTGAAAGTGATGAACAGTCACAATTCTTTCTGAAATCAGTAGAAGTTCAAATTACTTTATGCATTCTAATTCATGCCTCGTTAATATTAATATTGGCTAGATACCTAGGAGAGGCAAAACTGAATGTATACTTCCTACTTTTCATCTTTATCCAAGAATCTTTCTGAGAGCAGAAAAAGGAGACTTTTCCCAGGTAATTATTCTCATTTCATTTCACTCTTTTCTCCCCCATTGTCCATCCCAAAACTCTTCTCACTACTTTTCCGTGTCTCTGGCAGATATAGTTAGTGAGTAGGATAGCAGAAGTCACAATCACACCTTCCTTCACTTCAAATAACTATCTGTTATTTAAAATCACTGAGGCCTATGAAACTGTTGCTAGATATCAACAAAACTTTTTTGTGTTATGGATATGTTTTGCAACAAAAGAACAAAGAAACAAAAGAAATCCCTATGGGTTCCTTTCCACCTACAAAAGAGATATCATGAAAACAGGAATGAGTCTGGATGGTTATGAACCTGCTATAACATTTGCTATTTTCAATGAGAACAAATACATTACTTAATAAACAAACAAACAAAAAAATAAATATCCACACACAAAAATATGTTACATTTTTCTTAAAACATTATTATTTTATCAATACATTATTATCTTCCAAATAATAGGAAAATATTACTCAGATATTCTCTGTGTGGATTAGACAGCAGGCAAAAGATAGCAGGAAATGTTACAGGTTAAGATGTGTATTTATCAAACTATGATAGGAGCAAAAATGTTAGAAATTTGCTCCTTTTGCTAAACACAGGCTTGGTCTTCCAATGATTGCACTGTACTGTGAAAAATACATAGAAATCCTTAGCAAGGGTAGCATATCTATTCAAGAGATCAACAAGATAATTTCTGACTTAAGACATATACAAAATATATTTCATATATTGAGATAAAAAATGAAAATCATTGCTTTATTTTTCTTCTGTAGTGTGGCAAAAGCCAAAGCTCAAGTCAAAAAACACCATCCAACAGCCTTGTTATCTGTGAAACAATTCCAGCAGCAATTGGAAAAAAAAAATTAATATAATTAGTTCACCTAAAAAAGCACAAGAAAAAAAAGAACAACTTGTGATATATTGCTTGTGTCAAACCAGCAACTGATTTCTATGGTGGTCTGTGTAATTCACTGAGAGCGTAAGAAAAAAAATCAGATGTGTTAACCATTAGATTAGGATTGTCTTTCTGAAATCCTTTCTAGCTTGTGCATGTATTTCTTAACCAACTTTTAGCATGACATCCTACTCATCTGTTCCTTTTTTACAGAGCATTCTACGTTGGGGTGGATTGATAAAGGGAGTTCATTTGGCAGTAAACCTCTTATGCAAGATTAAAGGCAAAGTTTGGTTTGTTTTTTGTAGCCTCATGAAAAACTACAGCGGTGAGGGGCAGCACTTTCCACTCTCTTATGTTAACTACAATGATTTTTATTACATACAGAATATTGCTGCAAGCAGGTTTCATGATACAGAACCTGAGATTTCATGGTTTGTCATACTGTGGCAACCCCAGCATAAGCTAGTTCAGGCAGTTAAATCCAGGGCCAGTAGACTATACAGTCAAAGATGTGATAATCCAGTCATCCATGGTAAGGAGCCAAGAACCTGAATGCCCTGAAAAATCAGTTCTAATGAAAAGCCCAGTTTAGTTTTCAAAACAGGTATGATATCTCTAGGGCTCTATGAGCCCCAGCACTCAAGATTTCCTTGTTTCTATTGCCAACTTGGAAAAAAAGAAGACCCTGGATGCATTGGAGGTTTTAGAAACCCCAAATTCATTTTGTGCCAGCTGGAAAGCCTTGTCAGATGACTCAGCATCCATGAGGTTTCAGAAGTCACAAGTTTTCTAGGATTTTGGGGGTTCTGGAATGGTCCTGGGAGTCAAGAAACTATAGGGCTATATATGTATAACAATTACTCCTTATGATCCCATATTTTTTTTACTGTCCTGAGACTGTCACCTGCATTTGTGGATGTTGTTCACGTTAGTAAAGCCTTTGACACCATTTCCCACAGCATTCTCGTGGAGAAACTGGCTGCTCATGGCTTGGATGGGTGCACTCTTCGCTGGGTAAAGAACTGGCTGGATGGCCGGGCCCAAAGAGTTGTGGTAAATGGAGTTAAATCCAGTTGGTGGCTGGTCACAAGTGGTGTTCCCCAGGGCTCAGTACTGGGACCAGTTCTGTTTAATATCTTCATCAATGATCTGTATGAGGGGACCGAGTGCACCCTCAGTAAGTTTGCAGACGACACCAAGTTCTGCGGAAGTGTTGATCTGCTTGAAGGGTAGGAAGGCTTTACAGAGAGATCTGGACAGGCTGGATCAATGGGCCAAGGCCAACTGTATGAGGTTCAACAAGGCCAAGTGCCTCACTTGAATCATAACAACCCCATGTCCAACAAGTTCAGACTTTGTTAATCTGAGTGACCACAGTGAGATGACCATCTTCAGGCAAACAAAGAGAGTCCAGCACATCTTTTTCAAACTAAAGAATTTCCTAAGCCTTTTCAGGTTCTCTTTCTACTGAAATGAAATCTGAATCTATACTACTGAATCCCCAAGCACCTCCAGGTCTGAATATACACTTTCATTGTGTCCTGATTGTTGCCAAAACCCTTTAATCAGTTTCTTCTGACTGCCATATCCAACTGGTAAGATCAAAATCAGGCTATGAAAATTTTCCAAGAGTAAAGAATAGTGTGATAGTCAAAAATGTGCTAGATGTTCAGGACAGTTTTAGTATTCTTCCAGAAAATATGCAGAGAAAGTTCCTGATAAAAGGCCAAGGAGATTTTCAACTTCTACATGTTTTAACAGATATAGGTAAGCCATCTCAAGGATTTTCTCCTGTCACTGAAAAGTTACTTGGCGTAAAAGCAGAAGAGGATCCACTGTGTCATTCTTAATATCAGATGTTTGTATTAGTTTGCATTTCACAAGCAATAATTTAATGCAGACAATTCATTTAATAACACTCGTCCCTTGGAAAAAAAAAATCCTCTTTTACTGCTTTGTACAGTTAGCATTAGGCATGAGCTGATATGTTCTTCCAAAATATGTTGAGAGATTGAGTGCCCTTGCACTGTAGCAGTAACTTGGAGGAATGGTACCTCATTTCATGTCCTTCCTTGTCAAGATGTTTGTTTATCAGGTCTGGAAACCTAAACACTGCATGGCAGGATAAAAAAGGCATGTTGGATGACATGGTGGAAATTAAAAATTCCAAAAGTTGTAGAGGAGTAGAAGCCAGACCATCATCAAAACTGGCAACGAACTTAATATAGGAAAGAGGCTCTGCAGAACAAGGAGCGATAACTATAAATCTAGGAGAAATTGAATTTAATGAGGTGGAAGGAGTTTCTGCAACAGGGAGTCTTGAAGAAGATTTTTTCAGGAGTAGTAGGCAGAATTTTGCATAAGCCTACACACATTCTTTGATCCATGTGCTAAGACTAGTTAGAGGACAGTTATAAGCCCTTATTCAGATTTGGCTGACTTGCCAACAGCAGTTACACTGATTTTAGTGCTTTAGTGCATGTTCCTTACCTTCTACATCAGCAAAAACAGTGAGTGGCTTTTTTCAGTCTTTAATCTACCAATAAGTCCTGAAAAAGTTAATTTCTATGGCTATTCTCTTCAAGGGAAGAAGCAATAATAGGAGATACAGAGACAAAAGCATTTATTTTGCTTTATATCACAGTTCGCTGCAACCCTAGAAGACCCAAGGGGGAACAAATAAAACAAGACTGCAAGGGTGAAGTTGGAGGAAGAGAAGATAGCTATTTAAACCTTTTAAACATGGCCTTTGAACATGGCCCTAAATTTTGCCCCATCGAAATGATATGTGAAATTTACTTTTATATGCAGGTATTTTGGGGATTGTACTTAGTCTATGATTGCTTTTGTCTCTGGTGAATTCACTGTTTGTTAATTTATTTAATATTCTTTGGTTTCGTGTATGTGTCCATGTCTTCTTATTGGCTTAGCCCTTTTTACCTTCAACTTTGAGTTTTTGTTATTTATTTATTTTATAAACTCTTGCCATCCACATTCAAGAATTTGTTCATGTTTTCAGTTCTCTGTCTGCTAACCTGTTGACTGTACTTGTTTACTGCCCATTTCTCATCATAAGGGCCTTGCACAAGATTTTATTGAAGTGCTGTAAAACAGAAAATAACACACAGTTCAGAACAGATGCACCATTAGCACAAACTTGCTATCAGGAAAATACATTTAATATATTAATGTGTCTGTTATGGTTCACAGTACTCTGGTAATGGTTTTATTTGACCATTTCCTACATATCTGTGAATATTTTATTTACTTGCTCTCCTGTTAATGTGTGACCAAACAAGATGAATTCATGTTCTACAGTGCTGAATATGGTCCACTGTTTTCCTTATTTGCTTCCAGCTGCCTACCCATAAAACAACAGCTTCTCGGTACTTTAACTCAGACTCTGCGAAACACAATGTGCAAAGGCAGAGCTGTTAAAAAAAAATAACAGCCTTTTTATAGAGGAACTTCTTACAAAACTACAGGTACACCTGTCATTTAGAGTACTGGATATGAGGCCTCAATTTCATCTTCAGGGAAGCCTCTCTGCTTGGCTTTCATTTTAATGAGAAAAGAGGGCATCATTTGCCTTATTGCATTGCTCCCATGGTTCTTGCCTACCCACCATTATATTTCTTACTTGTTTTCCTTTTTACTTACCCCCTCCCTACCAGGTATCATTTGTTAAGCAATAGTGCATCATTCAACCTGATTCTTTGCTGTGACTGTGCAATCACAGTATCCTTCTGGACAAAATGTCCAGCATAAAGCTAGACAAGTCCATAATATGTTGGGAGAACAATGGCTGACTGGTGGGACTCAAAGAGTTATAGTAAATGGGGTTACATCAGGCTGGTGGCCAGTCATCAGTGGAGTTCCCCAGGGCTCAATTTTAAGGCTGGTGCCCTTTAATGTTTTAATAAATGATCTGGATGCAGGAGTCAAATGTATATTAAGTTTGCTGACGATACTAAATTAGGAGGAGCTGTAGACTCCCTCAAGGCCTCCCTCCAGAGACATCTGGATAAACTAGAGAGCTGGGCAATCACAACTGTATGAAATTTAACAACAGCAAGTGCCAGACCCTACACCTGGGACAGGATAATCTCATTTATACATACAAATTTCAGGATGAAAGGCTGGAAAGGAGACCCATGGAAAGAGATCTGGGGGGCTGGAGTGATGACAAGTTGATATGAATCAACAGTGTGCCCTGGCAGTCAAAAGGGTCAACCATGTCCTGAGGTGCATCAAGTACAGCGTTGCTAGCTGCTCAAGGGACGTGATTGTCCCACTCTACACTGCACTGGTGCAGCCCCACCTCAAGTGCTGTGTGCGGTTTTGGGCACCTCAATATAAGAAGGACATCAAACTGTTAGAGTGTGCCCAGAGGAGGATGACCAAGATAGCAAAAGGCTTTGAGGGCAAGATTTATGAGGAGCAGCTGAGGTCACTTGATTTGTTCAGCTTGGAGAAGAAAAGGCTGAGGGGTGACCTCATTGCAGTCTACAACTTCCTCAGGGGGGACAATGGAGGGGGAGGTGCTGATCTTCTCTCTCTGACGACCAGTGATAAGACACAAGGAAATGACATGAAGCTACATCAGAGGAAATTCAGATTGGACATTAGGAAAAGGCTCTTCACTGAGAGGGTGTTCAGTCACTGGAATAGGGTCCCCAGGGAAGTGGTCATGGCACCAAGCTTGTCAGAGTTCAAGGAATGTCTGGACAATGCCCTTAGTCATAGGGTTTAGTTTTAGGTAGTCATGTGAGGAGCGGGGAGTTGGACTCAATGATCCTTATGGGTCTCTTCCAGCTGGACATATTCTATATTCTATGATTCCAGTCCTTCAGGACTGACTGTACCATTTTCAAACTATCAAACTGCTTGAATTTTTACTTTTATCTTTTGGTTATAAGGACTGGCAGAGCCACTTGCTTTGCTCCTTCTTAGTTTGAACTCCCCCTTGCTCTGCCAAACCCTCGTTGTTCAGCAAGCCTAGATGGCAGTGTAGAATCCATTCCTCATCATGCCAGCTTGTTACTGATATTTGCCTAAGTATAATAATGTTCCTTTTCTATATCAGGCATTAAACATTCAGGACAAAAGGACCTGCATACTCATGAGTTTTACATGGCATTACAAAAGACAAATAAGAAGGTAAAATGAGATCATTCACATTTATATATTAGTTCATCTGCAATAAGTTAACTCAACTTTGACCAAGGTAGCTGATCAGATAAACAGAAAAACAGCTTCCCAAAAAGAGGAGGTGAAAGGTAGGAAGATTATTCCAAAGACTGCTCTGAGGGCACACAAATATATATCATTACTTTATTATGAAAAAAAACCAAACCCAACATTTAAGAGAGCACTTTTTCTCAGAATGCATCAATTATTATATAAGTTCTTTTTCATCAGGACAAATAAATAATTTTTTATCTTTATTCAGATAAATAGTTCAATATTTTGTGCTTTCCACCTCTAACTACAAACTACAAGTTTCTATCCTGAAGAAAATAAATTACTGAGTCTGCCAACCAGAAGGGTTCAGCTATAACATGGAGAAATCATAGAATGGTTGAGACTGGAAGAAACCTCTGGAGGTCATCTGGACATCCTGCTCAAGCAACACCACCTAGAGCACCTGTTCATGCAGCCCAACAGGGCCCATGGACTAATGTATGTTCAGTTCACTTAAGTATTTCCTGACCTGATGCTCTTCCAGCAAGAGTACATCTTCCTTGCTCCAACCCTTCCCCCTGGTCCCTGGGACCTGGGATTCACAAAGACTGGTCTTGCTAATAAAGAGTGAGGGGAAACAAGGCATTCAGGACTTCCACCTTTTCCATGGAGAGGATATGTATGGTAGGTATCCAGTCTTGATGCCAATGACAAAATATCCAAGCATATCACAATAAATACCAGTTGGCTCTTAAGGGACAATATTTCCAGTAGATTAGGAAACATGTCATTGTAAGCAATGTGGGGAAAAAAATATTTTAACCCCCCTGTATCTACAGAATATCTATGTATAAAATATACATTTAAACCTATAGAAAAGGAGAGAATTTGAGCTCAGAATACCACTAACAGTGTCTTATTTTATTGGCTGAGACAAATTATTAAAACACGCAGGGGGAGTAAACTATGAGGAACATATATGCATACTTACACTCATGTTTTTGTTTAAGGCACTGAAAAAAATGTTTATTAGCTTGTTTGCAAAAATCTTCTTAATAAGAGCTGTAGACCATTCCAAGAGGGGAGTGCTATTAGGAAACAAAACATGCTTTCACATGCTTTAAGATGCTCTATAACAAATATGACACGGTATTCAGGTGGTTCCCAGATAAATTAGACAGAAAAGTCTCCTAGTGGACTTCACAGAGCTAACATTTTTCTTTTTTTTTTTTCATCCATACGTATATGGAATACTTATTTATTTCAGTGCTGGTTTTAATTTATATTTTTGTCATTTAGATAGTGCAGACATACAGAATTGTCATCAAAAGTTTTGCAGAGCGTGCATGCATGCACTCACGCACACACACACATGATCTTCCAACTAAACTGGAAATCCTTCCATTATCTGGATCTCTTAAAAAATGAGTTGTCTTTCCCTCCGGATATTATCTTTTAGTGGCTCCATTCTATGAGTTACATAGCCTCAGAAAAACACTGTAGGTCATAGGTGGGATTATGATGCATGGGATCTTGAGAGTCTCTAAGATGGGGACCAGCACTTGAGCTGACAATAAAAATAGACTTGGTCAACAGACGTGACAATAAAAAATAATTGTAGTGACTTATTCCAATGAGGACACAAGCCATACATCTCTGTAAATCTTACAAGCTCAGCTACAAACAGACCATATGCAAGCAGAGGTGATTCTGCTCTGGCTCTGTCCTCATCATGAGCAAGGTGTGAAGTTTTCTAATGAGTTTATCTAAGAGTGATGTTGTGCTGTTTCTGCATCACTTAGAGGCAACCATAAAATCTTTTAACAACCAGTCCCAACAATTTCATTTTAAACTAGCACTCTTATGTACACATTTTAATGTATACTGTAAACTACTAGGAAAAAAAGAAAAGTAAATTCATATGCACTTTTTAACTGCTGTAGTTTCTTGGGAAAACAAAACTAAAAAAAGAATTAATCACAAATGTTTAGTATTTAATCTGAAGGTTAAAAGGGTAAGAGAATGGAAAGAATTACATAAAAGCCTATCATACCCTGGATATCTTATATAAACATAAAGAAAAACAGCAGACACCTAATTGCTGTCTTCACCTATACAGTTAAAAGAGGTCTGCTATAAAAATTACATGTAATCAATATGAATGCAGCTATAAAAGGAACCACACATGGCACCCTGCAATTTAATTCTGTCCTTATTGCTGCTGGGTTCCACTTTTATATTTATAGTATGCATAATGAATGAATACATTTTAGAACTGATCCAAGGGGAAAAAAATCTCTTTGCTTTTTGACATATTCTGAATCAACTACTTGCTTTTCTTAAATTCAAATTAAAATATATTTGGTTTGTGGCTGAGCTGAGGAAGAATTGTGTTAGTTTTATGCAGTGGAGAAACTATGTGAAGAAGAATATTTAATTCAATAAAGAAAAATATATCAGAGACAATCAAAAAGTCAAATAGAGAAAATAATGGACAAATTAGCACCAGTAGCAAATGCAAAAAAAAAAAAAAAGTTAATATAGATTGTTTCCATATTTAGAGTTATTTATCTGTCAATTACTTTTAAAAACTGCCTTCTGGCTTACCTTGACAATACCTAAAGAATAAGTATTTACCATTTTAATGTAAGATACATAGTTTAACAGATGATATATTTTGTGTGAGAAAGTATTTTTCCAAGTATTTATGATTTTGGGTGCCTTTATATGATCAGCTTATGCAGCTCAACCTTAATTAATTTTGCTTGAACACTTGGAGTCCAAAAGAATGTACTGGGGAATTATTTTCTCTCTTGTATCCAGTGTCTTGGGTGTCTTCATCCTCTGCATTCAGACTTCCTGCTCTACATTTAGTGAAAAAAAAAGTCTAATAACCAACACTATCTATGTAGCTAAATGAGGATTTCAAATACAGGTTTACTGACTTATTTTTTAATAATTAAGTAAAAGAAATTTTTAAAGACAATAGAGCTTGCTATTAACATGAACTTTGTCAATACCTACGTCAAAAAAATTCTCTAGTTTCATATCAAAGGCATAAAAACATTATTGTTACTACTTACTGAAGATAATGGGGTAAGAGTGGATGTATTCTGTTCATTGAAATTAGTTGCCAGGAAAATAATGAAGAAGCCAGCATTTTGTGATTACGCAGGAGTCTTTTTCTGCGTGCTCAAGAGGGTAGGAGTGCATGCAAAGCTGACAGAAGAGATGATTTTACTTTGCAGTCCATGACTACGGTCAGATCTGAGGTCTCTGGGTCCCACAGAGTGTGCACAGAACACCTAACCAATACCATACACGTCAGATCTGATGTAATGTGTTGCACTATTGTTTGCGTACATGCTGTTGTCCCTGTGCTGCAACTTTGAAAGCTGAGATTTGTGATTTCAGGAGTTTGCATGTGGCAGATATGCACATCTTATTGTCCATGCCGTATAGAACCTCATCACACAGAGACTCAATTGCCCATGTTGCCATGGATCCTGGGGTCACCTTGGAAAAGCATATGTTTTTTCTTTCTTTGTTGTTGGAAAATACTAAATATTCTCCTGTTCAGACTCTATAGCACCCTTTTCCATGGCTCAACTACTGCTCTAACTGCCACTATAGCAGAGCTAGTACTTTGTATTCACGTTATTTTTCAATAACCTTGTTTTTCTGTTGAGAAACTGCCTTCTGTCCTTGCCTTCTTGACCTTTGAAATGAAGTCCTTCTAAGTAGAGGACCAGTCTTTTTTACGTATTTGTAAAACATCATCCAC
The DNA here is from genome assembly GCF_028858705.1 of Grus americana. Lineage (NCBI taxonomy): Eukaryota > Metazoa > Chordata > Aves > Gruiformes > Gruidae > Grus > Grus americana. The sequence goes on from NC_072852.1 coordinate 176,264,031, forward strand.
TCTTGCAAATTGCATAAAATCATTCTAACAGCACAAAGATATCACCTCCGATGTGGCCGAGGGATTGCTTATTCAAATTCAGAGTTCCTGAGCTCTAATTTTCTCTGCCATTGATTTGTTCTATAACCTCAGACAACTTTTCTGTGATTTAATCTGCTCAGTTTTACTCTGGGTTGATACTATCTAATTCAATGTGATTCTGCTGAAGACTTATTAGAGTATTTTGAGTGATATGAAAAGAAAAATGTTACATGAAGGCAAAGTATTATCATGTTTAGATGCTTTGCACCAGCCTGCTGCTTGTTGATGTTGCCTATAAGCAAGGATGAATGACATAAACTGTATTTGACAAAAATGTCTTCAGTAATCACCGGCAGTAGTGCTATGAATATACTAAAAACTAATGACACTGTCATTGTACTCAGGCTGACAGGCTTTGCTAAGAGGCAAGGAATGTTAACTTAGGCTTAGATTTGTAAAAATATTGTGTTCTGGACATGGCTGTCCTGTGTTTGGCTGCTTTGGTGTGCCAGCAGGATGAACATCTGACAATCTGCAGCAACTGAAGCCTATGACCTCAAATATATTGAGTTGCTAATGCTAATACCATTTATCTGGCTACTGAAACAAAGATGACTTATGCCAGGTTGGCTTAGAGGACTTAGAAAGCACTGTATAACAACCTGCATCTATCCAGAACTGTCCATACACAAAGCTTTATTCATTCACCACTCTTCAAGATCAACAGGAATCCCTTTTTATGATTTTTTGGATCTAGCGTCTACAGTTTTATAGCTCCATTAAAAGTATAATGTATTTCATAATAAAGAAGTTTAATTATTATTAGATGGCATAAACTCCTGAAGATTTTACCTTAATGAAATCTTTCATCTGGTTCGATATTTTAAATACCTCTTTTTTAATTACAGAATAAGGTAGTAATTAAAAGACTGTTCAACAACAACAAAAAAATACAAGTTCTTTTTTTGTAAGATTTTGCATTCAGGGGGCTTAAATTCTGCTTCTGCTTTCAAAGGTACAGAAAAAGAAAAAAGGCAGAGGAAAGGCCACAGTTCATTCCTCTCAGAAACTATATCAAATATAAAACATTATTTTTTGAAACTTAAATATGTATTTTAAAGAAAAATACATATATTTTAGGTACTTACATAAAACTACACATTCCGAGCACTTCACCATGATCAATCATTTCTTCATTAATTCCGACTGACCAGTTGTCTGGGAAGTATAAAGTCTAAACTTCCTAATTGTGTTTTTGATATTTTTATTCTACAATGGTTTGTAGTATTTTGAGACAGAATAATTTGCTGAATTCTGAATTCTACTTATGCTCAAAATAATACTTTTTTCCTTCCGAAACTTTAGTATAACTTCTGACATTTTATTATTTTTTCCACTGGCATCCAATTTATGAATAATAAGGGTTCTACCTGTGTCTAAGACAATCTCATCATTAGATAAAGCTGCAGCTTCAGCAGTTTCCCATGAAATATCTTTGTCACTATACACAGTATGTTTATACTTTATTTCTTTTTTAATACTTCTTTGTAGGCTCTTGTAAAATTAATTTTTTTTTCTTAGAGATATATATTAGTTCTGTCTATTTAGGTTTGGTTTTGCTTCCAGATCTGTTTCTGTTTTACAAATACTTTTTTTTTTTCTTTCTTCTAAATACATCATGAAGATTTGATATAATTCTGTATCTTAGAAAATACAAATTTAATTCTCTAAGTTTAAATCAAGTTCTTAATAGTCTTTCCCTCACTTTTGGGTCTCACATTGCTATTACAACCGTGTTTACCAGGTTTCTAAGTACCTTCCAAAATTCTCTCACTAGTCTCAAACTTGCTCTTTATTCTTTTTGAGTTTCTCACATAAGACTAATATAATATATTATAATATATATCTCTTATTCCTTCTAAGACTTAAATTTAAGTATCTTTAAATCTCCTCTGCACTCGTCTCAACAGCTGTGAAGATAATGTAATTGTATAGCATGGAATTTTTACTTGAGTCCCCTATTTAGACCTTTTCTTTTATTCCTTTGCTTCCATAGGTCTACTCTTCATTCTAACTCTACTGCTGGTACTACATAGTGCCATGTTGTGCTGTAATTTACAACTTGCAATTATACCAAATCCTTAAGAAGATGACAAGGGAGAGAGATTTTTGTCTTTTCTTCAGCTGACAATATGAAATTAGCTTCAGCCAGACGGAGATGTTGCAGAGGTTGTTTCACTTTTACTTTGAACAGTCCAGTATGTACAGGTTATCTCAACAGTGTTCTAGTGCACCACAATGACTTTAAAATTTTCATCAGAATAGATAGCAGGTGGTTTTTATGCAATATCTATTTAAGTCTATATTGTAGGCAGAAAAGAATGACAAGCAAGTGCAGTAATAAATAATATGTAAGAACAAATTCGAGCATGAGACTTATAAGAATCAATGAAATATAAGAGCTTTAAGTTATTGTTTTTCTAAGGGAGAACAAAGGTGCTTGACCACTGTTTATTGGTCTGCAATTTCAGGTGTGATGGAGGACAGAAAAAAGTTGAGAATCAAAACAGTGTAATTAATAAAAATGAAATTGTAGAGAGAAAGGGCTAGATGGAATGCACCAATAAAAATTAGACAATAAAAGAAACCTAGACACAAAGTAGAACAATTTTGCTTGAAAGTCTATTTTAAAGGATGAGAATTGTTGCAATGTAGTCCTTAATAAAGTATAAAATTCCTTTCTCCAATCTGCACTGCAGGTCTTAATAGTATATTCTTCAGCTGTCCTGTGTGCAGGACTCCCACTGATACTAACAAATGTCCTTTTCATAGAACTATTGCAGAATATGAATAGAAATCAAGAAGGGAAAACTTTTACTGTGTTATGCGCTGAACACAGAACACTTGCCATGCTGACCAGTGCTGAATTGCTGACTCACTGTTTCATTCCTTGATCGCCCTAATCTGTCTGAACTTGACCTTTGTCTCACCTATTTAGCTGGCATGTTATTTGGGGATTAACTATTGCTGCTTTCCTGTTTCTTTTCAGTACCCATGCACTCACATTTTTCTCCATGACAACTCTGAAATATAGTTTAATAAAAAAACCCACAAAAAATCCACAACCGTAATAAGGCTAGGAATATGCACAGCATGTTTCATAATTTCCAAACAGACCACAAAATACCTTAGAATTGTAGAGAGTTTTGCTTTTGCCATCTTATCTTGCTTTGATTCACTGTTTCTTGACCAACATGATTCATATATCACAGAATCAGAGAATGGCTGAGGTTGGAAGGGATCTCTGGACGTCATCTGGTCCAGCTCCCCTGCTCAAGCAGGGACACCTAGGGCCAGTTGTCCAGAATCCTGTCTGGATGTTTTTTTAATATTGCCAAGGATTGAGACTCCACAATCTCTCTAGGTAACCTGTGCTGGGGCTCAGTCACCCTCACAGTAAAAAAGTGTTTCCTGATGTTCAGATGAAACCTCCTGCGTTTCAGGTTGTGTCCATTGCCTCTGGTTCTCTCATTGGGCACCACTGAAAAGAGCCTGGCTCCATCCTCGTTGCACCCTCCCTTTAGGTATGTATATATAGAGATGAGATCCCCCCGAGCCTTCTCTTCCCCAGGCTGAACAGTCCCAACTTTACAATATCATTTTACAATATCAAACTAAGGACTGTTGTTAAAGAATTTATGGAACACAAGGCAAATTACTTTTAAGAGTCATTTAATTTGAAACAAAGGATGATTTTTTTAAAGGTATGATATGTTAATTGACATCAAAGGAATTGTACTTATACATGTATAGTACATTATATATATTTAGATCTGAATGAATTTGCAGAATTTCCAACAAACTATATCTTCATCTTAAAACAAAAAGCAAGTGCAATATTTGATTGATTATTTTAAAGGCATTTCAGTAAGCAATCTGAATGATCCCTCCATTTCATATATGACATAAAGTACTCAATACTAACAGTAAAATAGATTTTCAAATATGTGTATGTAATTCAATTCAAAGTGCAGATGATTAAAAAAGGTTATAGTAAAAGAGTAAACTTATACATCTGGCAGACAAAGAAAGGGAATGGAAAGAAAGAATTTTTAAATTTCAGGCTACTGTAATCTAAATTGCGTCTAAAACAGTGAACAAGATGTTAGATATTTATGTGTTGGGTTTTTGTAAATTCAAACTGTGATTAGAAAAACAGAAAAAGAGATTATAAGGAATCCAAAGGAATTTCTGCTCAGAAGCACAAATAGCTTATTCCAAAACCATAGCAATTAGTGAAATGCCTTCAACTTCTCATCTAACTTCAGACATAGACAGTCTGGATTTCTCTCTTTGATGTATTGACACCAGGATTTATTCATAATCAATATAGAGAAGCAGGTATTTTTAGGATGTGATTTATCTCATCTTAAGTAGATATCTTAGTTCAGATGAATCACATTTTGCAATTGTCTGTTTTCTTTCATTAACTATAAAAAAAAGCTTAGAGTAACTAGCTAAGATGCAGAGTTCTCCATTTAATCAGATAAATGCCACTCTCAATGACTTCAGTGGGTCTTGGATTTTTAGAAAAAGAATTTTATTTTTTTTCATCATTATGAAATGTAACATACCCATATGCCAAATTAGTTGAAGACAACCTGTGAGGGGCAAGAGGATACCTAATAACCTGAACAGGGGTGATTCAATTCACTTTAGGACTGGTTCTGCTAATTTTCTACTGAGAAAAATTGATTTGGGGATATTGAGCTGACTAGCTCATATTTTAGTTTTAATCTTAAATTAAGTTCTTGATGGAAAAAGAATGCAAGCTTTCTGTGGAAAAGAATAATAAAAAAGCAATAATTTACTGTCGTCAAGTTTCTGAACAATACAGTAACTTTTGAAAGAGTTCAACAGTTACAGACACAAAGGATCAGCATAGCAGAACATTAGCACCTTGGAAAAGACATTCATAAGCATTGATGAGATCCCCTCTCAATCTTCTCTTCTCCAGGCTAAACAGACCCAGCTCTCTCAGCCTTTCCTCAGAAGAGAGATGCTCCAGTCTGCTAATCATCTTCATAGCCCTCCCCTGGACTCTCTCCAGTAGTTTCCTGTCTTTCTTGACCTGGGGAGCCCAGAACTGGACACAATATTCCAGGTGTGGCCTCACCAGGGCAGAGCAGAGGGGGAGGATAACCTCCCTCAACCTGCTGGCCACGCTCTTCTGAATGCACCCCAGGATACCATTGGCATTCTTGGCCACAAGGGCACATTGCTGGCTCATGGATAACTCGTCCACCAGGACTCCCAGGTCCTTCCCAGCAGGTCAGCCCCTAACCTGTACTGGTGCATGGGGTTATTCCTCCCTGGGTGCAGGACCCTACACTTGCCCTTGTTGAACTTCATTAGATTCCTCTCCACCCAACTCTCTAGCCTGTCCAGATCTCACATAGCGTTCTGGTGTATCACCCACTCTTCCCAGTTTTGCGTCATCAGCAAACTTGCTGAGGGTGCACTCTGTCTCCTTGTCCAGGTCATTGATGAATATGTTGAATAAGACCAGACCCAGCACTGACCCTTGGGGCACACCGCTAGCTACAGGCCTCCAATTAGACTCTGCACCACTTATCACAACTCTCTGAGCCCTGCCCTTCAGCCAGTTCTCTACCCACCTCACTGTCCACTCATCTAACCACACATATCTCATTCATGAGGCTCTAGTCAAGATACAGTTGTACCAGGATATACAGCAGGCTCATAAAAACCTGATAAAAGGACGTGGATTTCTTAATCTTTGGTGAAAAGTTGAATCTACTATGAAGTCCTAAGGAAAATATTTGTAGATAATCATCTGTTCTCTGTTGTATCGTAACTCCACGTACCTTCCAAACTCAGAATGCAGAATTGCTATTGGCCTTATCAATGCTATGAGGCTTTATCCTTTACTTTTAAAAGCAAATATACATTCTCACAATCGCATGTAAAAAGCTTTTAGAGGTAGAGGTATGATTACATTGGAGTCTCAATAACCAACATATGAATACTAGTCTGAAGGACTTTGATAGCTGAATCTGGGTGTCTGCTGTCAGGTAACGCAGCACTGATATCAGGCGCCTAAAGTAGATGTTTTTGAGTATTCCAGAAGTATGCAAAACATCTATTTTTACACACAGTTGACAGCAGTGCTGAACATGGAATAAATGGGCTTCAGTACAGACATTCACTCTATTAACTGTATTTACTCATTTGTACTATGTTGAGCATACATTACCTGTAAATTAAATGTAATTTAGTTACAATATTGGATTATCTTCCTTCTGAAGGAAAAAAAAAAAAATAAAAAAAAATGGGAGAAGTAATGCGGGCAACTTAAAGCCCCAGTCTCACCTATGAATCTCCCAACAAGACATTGGAATAGAATGAGGTAGAACTGAATTATCTCCAGTATGCTTTCTATTTCTCTTATATATGTTCATTAGCAAACTGATAAGGACCTTTCCATGGGTTTAGTAGCATCACAGATCAAGTACAGGAAAAAAAAAAAAAAAAAGGGAAGATATAAGCTTTTCTTTTATTCATGCAGAATGCATAAAGTAGCTTTGATTAGATGATATCTTTTCCACATGCCTCTCTACTTCAGCAGGTATTTCTCCTGTAATCAATATTTTGACCATTGTCTTCAAAAGCCTTGCTTCAGCATCTTCAGTAAAAAGAGTGTTTTACAGTAATAATGAGTTCCCATCAAAGTAAAAACCTTTTTGCTTTTATGTTTGACAGAATAATTTTAGGCATATAAAATTTGAGGAAAGTTTCAAATTTATTTTGGTTTGAAGCACATTTTATATTAATAATAGTTTACAGATGACTGAAATGTGTTGATGTGCATTTGAGCTTAACACTTTTTTAAAAGTGCTTGGATTTTAAACTTAAAAACAGTAAAATTACAAACATCTTACAACTTCCTTTTTCCTCTGAGATTCAAAGTTGCAGGTGTCAGTTTTCTCTGTGATCCACCCATATCTCCCAGACACTCTTAGAAAAAGTTTTTATTTCAGACTAAAACATAGTCTCTATAACACGTTAGTACCAGATTTTAAAGAGGAGACATTCACAATGCAGTGAAGGTGGTGGGGGGGAACGTTTTCTCATTGGATTTGTGTATATAGTACATTTTATCAAAACTGGGAAATTCATCCCAGGTATGTTATATTCGTCATTCCTACAATATCAGTCTTCAAGATTCTGTGAAAATGATGCTGTGGACTTTGAGCATAGCTTATGTGAAACAGATGAGACACAGTGATGAAGAAGCTGAGGGAGAAAATAAGGAGCATATGGTCCAGTACAGATCCCAGTAAGTATATTTTCATATGATCCACAGCCTGGCAAATTGTTTAGATTCCTTTAAAGGCTGTGTTTGACAAACAGGGCTGAAACAGATCTTCAAAATATCTTGTAGATGAAAATCCCTTCAACAAAAGTTCCCTGGCCAGCCATCCTTCTGCTGATGATTCACTCTTCACCCTAGCTGATCAGACTGAACCGTGTCATTGTAAAAGGATTGTACAAAAGGTTGCCACATTTTCACAGATGCAGGGAAAAATCCCCTTTTGCCAAAGCCTGATGATTCCTCAGGAAATTGTGGTAAGTCATGTACCCTCACCTACTGAGCAATCTGTAAGTTAATGGGTTCACCGTCTGTCAGCATCACTTTAGAAAATAAATGTTTGACCTACATTAAATATTTCATATATCCTATCTATCTTTGCTTCATTTCAGTCAATGAACAGGATACGTTCCATTAGCAAAGTGTTTGTGGCCATATGATTCTTTAAACTTCCTCTTTATTTTTTCTAAGTCCAGCCATTGGCTATCCACGATTGCCAGGTGTCCATGGTAGCATCATAATTAAGTTTCTTGTTCACTGGCTCAATTTCTCATAGAAATATCATTCTGGTTATCCTTTTATTAAATTACTGCCAAGTAACATCAGTCTGAGATCTGAAGAACAAACTTAATTTGCTGTTTGCCAGGTATCATCATCTGTGATACAAATTCTGCTTGATAAATCACACCCACACTTTGCCATATGATACTACTAGTGATGTCTTTGCAACCTTTTTCTCATCGTTAGTTATTTCGGTGAAGTGAATGATTAGAACATAAGCAATGGCATTTGTTCAAGATGCGCCAGAAAGAACTGCAGTCTGTTCACTTCTTCACTGCCCACGTTAGCACTGCACCGTAAAAAAGAAAGATTACTAGCAAAAGTGTTACTTTTAATCTAAATTTGTAAATGATATTCTGAATACCCTGTTCAATGACAGGATGCTATTTTTAAATACTGCATCTTAAGGGAAAAAGTCAGCTTTAAAGAGGTTTCAAGGCAGTTTTTTTCTAGGAGAAAAAGATTTGAGGCATCTTAAAGGCTTTAGCCATGACATTTTAAGGATTAGTCCAAAACACAGTTTCTTCATATAGGAGGAGAAGAGGACAATAAATACAACTCATTTCAAAATGGAGCTATATATGTTTACAGATGAAATTACTGGACATAGTTTCTTGTAAAGTCAAGGGACTGCAGTTAACCCTCAAATACTTTCCTCTTCACGTGCATTTGGTCCTGTATACAGGTTCTCCATTTATTAGTGATAACATAGTCCATCTATATATCAGAATATACAGCTAGAGTAGTTTGCTAGTTAAAATTGGCTGGAACTGAACCTATTATGCAGTATTTACAGTAGCTTATATTACAGTCTTTTTATTTTGACAGGTTTTCTTTAGACTATCTTTCAGCATTAACAAGTAATACAACCTGCTGAAGCAAAAACCTTGTAATAAGAGAAAACAGTTATATTCTGCTTTCTCAAGTTTCCTGTAGTTTAATGTATGCGAAAAAGCTTTTGTTAGTAGTGGTACTGTCTTGTAGGGCACTTGATATAACTCTACCTTTGAGAAAATTATTAATTGGTTACTTTTCCACAAGGCGACATATTCTAGTTTTTGATAATACGATTTTAATAAGTTGGAAACCTGAACTTCTTATGCACCAGTTATGTAGAAAGTATTACTATTTCATGCTCTCACAAACTGAATAAAAAAAAAAAAGTCCACTCTGACTTAAAAGTAAATATCCTAGGGATCTTCATTCTATTGAGGCAAAGTTTTGTTTTGGTCTTTTGTTTTGTTTCCTACCATACCATGTTATTTTTTTATATTAAACTCCTTTTTACCAATATAAAGTTTTTTTCCATGGCAACTGTGTAAATATTTATGTTTACTCAGTATCGCAACATCAATATATTGTTTATAACTATTTTAACTTTTAACATGGCCCCAAACATTTCTGACAGCTAGACAGTGGAGGTTAGTAGCAGTGAATGGGAATAACTTCTGAACAATTTCAGGTGGTTTTCCAGGAAGCAGTTGCTTTCTGCCACCACAATTTTTCCCTGAGATGTTGTCTGGTTAACGGTGGCATAAAAAGGGTATTTTTGCAAAAAACCTTGAGGCAAGTTCTGTCTTGAATTTACCAGCGAGTGCAAAGAGGGTAAAGGCTGTGCTTTACACTCCTCTGGGCGCTTTCTGCATCAGGAAGGGGACTGATCCCAGAAATAAGTGCTTCAGCTCTGCTCACACAGTACGGGGCACATTACCACTTCATGCATCTTTCTCTGGGACCCATGATAGTGCCTAAGGGCTAAATGGCTCTTTTGCTTGCTAAAGTGTGGCAAATAAAAGAAGTTGTACCGTTACCAAATTTGAACATGACTGAAATACAGCCAGTTCAAATGCTGGCATGGCAAAGCTCAACACCAGCAGTAATATGCCAGCATTAGAAGACTACATAACAATATTTGTTTAAAGTCCTTGCTTTAATATATATGCCTTACATTTTGCACGTATAAAATAATTATAATAATCATACTGTAATCATACAATGAATAACTCTTGCTGGTTCAGGGCAACAAAACCCACATCTTTACATCAGTCTAACTCATTGAATTTCAGGGAAATTGACACCATCTGCTTTCTCGCAGGTTTTCTTTGAGGCTAAGGAGTGGGAGAAAACTTTAAAAACTGAACATATGATTTTGCACATCACAGGCTGATGGGAATTTTGCCATTGATTTCAATGGCAATCCATGAATCAGTTCTTCCCTTGTCCCTAACAGCTTTTCCTCCTTCGTAATTCAGCTCCTGGTTTTGGCAGAGAGCAAGGGATATTTTTACTTTGTTTGTTTGCCTTTTTTTTTTAGGTTAAGTATATAGGCTTTCTAACTGCCTTACACTTCAGAACAAATCATATCTGACATATTATCACAATCCCTATTTATGGCAAATTTTCCATTGCAAATTTTTCCACACTTCCTAGGAAAAGAAAACATCTTCAAAGCCTTACATAGTTTTGACTCTCCTGCCAAATGAGCCCTCAAAGAACCACTCAGTTGATTATTCTTCGACTATAGTCCCTTTCTTTCAAAACACCTGAGATATAGATACATTATCGCCTTGTCAGCCACCGGTTGCATCAAGGCAGTGGGAGACCTTTTATTTCACTGAGAATGCTCAGTGTGTTCCAGGAATGTCAATCTGTAAACTGTGAGCTTGGGTACTTCATGGGGGCCCCTCAAGGGCCACGATAGCACACAGTTCCAGGACAGCCACACAGAACAAGTCCTGCAGATCGCAAAGGTGAGAATATGATATCATTTTGCTTTGATTTTGTTCCAGGACAAGAAAGCAACGCTATGCAGCAGCTGTTGTTTCTTGTGTGGAAGCTCAGAATAGGACCCTGCAGTCTGCATTGCAACAATCCAGTCCAGAAGCCAAAGTTGCAGATAACTGTAGCAAGAACTAGATCTAAAACTTTTAAGCAGAAAGGGAAAAAAAGAGATGCTTATTCATCCATAGAAGATTTTGAAGTTGTAGGGTAGGGAATGTTGTGCATATTTTATATGATGGATTCAATGTTATGGCACTGAGCCCAAGCAGACACGAATTCTGTCAAGAAAAAAGTTACAGGTACTTAAATAAAAAATTTATATGTAGGTACTGTCATTCTTGGCTAAATTCTGCTGGGTCCGGGAGCAGCATAGAGTTTTTCCAGAAAACTTGTTTTAAAAGCTTCCAACTTGCAGCTCTAGTCTGGGCAATTCCTGTAAACAAGCAAAAAGACTCCTGGGAGGTGTGGGATGCCGGACTTGTCCAGGCTTGTTGGTGCCGAATACAGGGCCTTTATGACCCAGCAGAAGGGGCCCTGGGGGAGTCCAGCTTGGGCGAGAGCAGGGGTTGAGCAACTTGCTTATCTTGCACTGATAAGCACCGGACCTGATCAGGGGCAGGAGATGAGCAATTTGTTCATCTTAACAAGCTGCAGCGTCTGACGTCTGACGGGTCTACTCCTTAATCAACTAAGTGATGCCTGGGGTGAGGGGAAGCCTTCACAGCTTGACATTACTTCGGTAAAACTAAACAGATCACTGCAACTCTGTACTGAACGCCTTTGTTCTCTGCCACTTCCCCCCCCCAGCCCCGACCAACTGCACAACAAGCCTTGTTAAGGGCCAATCAGCACACAATACCTGACTTAGTCCCACCTCGCCAAAAGTATAAATCTGGCATTTAGAATCCTCTTTTTTGAGGACGAGAACTCCAACTATCCGGACGGGTCGACGGGTCTGGGCCTCTCTCCTCCCCAAGCAGGGACGCCTCTTTGGTAAGACTTGCACCTCCAGTTATGTCGGATGTTACCCCGGGAAAACTATCATTAACAAAAGCGCTGAACTATTAACTTGAGCTCAAAATTGTTGCAGTAAGTGCATTTATCAATGGCAATTCCGAACTTTTATATGTCGCCTCAATAAATTACTTATTTTTCTTTTCAACTTTGCAAAACTGTTTCAGTGAAAGTCCTTAGTGGGGCTCTGACAGGCAAACATTGACTCTGATATGTGGCTATATATAATCCTTAGACATAAACCGTTGACCAAGTCTGGGACTAAGACTGGACCTAGCCGCACCTAGGCTCCTCTCTGAGAAGGAGTTTAGAAAGCAAGGGAGTCCTTTCTGAACCTCATGACTCAATGGGAGGGCCTCCCTCAGCCACCCATCAGACTTGTACCCTTTCACGCGACAGGAGGTTTGAGTGACAGGGGAAACTCTTCCATGAGTCATGTACAGATCACAGACTGTCCATTTGGGGTACCCTGTAAAGCACCTTCAAATTGCCTATCTATCTCTTGGACAAATATAGGTAATCTCAGCAAGGGGAGCTAGTGAACTTTTGTTCCGTATTTTCCCTTTTATCTTGCATAGATTAAGTCTTGCCTGAAACATTCCACTCAAATACAGTGTCAGCCAGGAAATTAAGGAAAAAGCAGAAAACCACTTTGGTTTTGATAGAAGAAGAAATTGTAGTTTAAAATTCCCCATTTTCTTTTCTAGTAAGTGTTACTGTATGTCTGACAAGAAGGGAGAAAGGAAAAAATCTGATAAAATCCTGAGAATAAATTTGTCTCTGAGACAATTGTCTTGAATCACCACTGTTACATACAATAATCAAAGAAGGAGAAATAGGATTGGGGACAACTGCACACTGTGCTGGAAAAAGAAAACCAACAGCAACAATCTTACAGACATCAGTTGCTGGTCTCAGTTTTATAAGTTTCGTCGTTTTGGTTTTGGGGGGTTTTTTGGAGGGGGTTGTTGTGTTGGGTTTTTTTTAATTTTGTATAAGATAAAAAATATCATTGCAACTTTTTTGTTCATATAATCTTTCACCTCACTTTCTGGTATATATCTGTATTCTTGTATATATGTACTTTTTTGTACATATGTTATAAAACACAGTGAAAGTAGTTAGCTATAAATACAAATTCAAAAGTTTATAACTATTTAGAATAAAGTAAGTCTGAGGTGGTAAAATAACAAGGAGAAAGTAGCATTATTTTTTTTTTCTTCTCATGAAAATATTGAGGAAACTGGAGAGTGTTGGCCTATTATTTCCCTTCCTGAAGAACTGAGTAGGTTCACTATGGGTGATGTTTTTCATTAGGAAGGAAGAAATTCCTTTTGAAAAAAGCTTCAAATTGACTTCAAATAATTGTTATGATGAATAATTTCACCAATCACGAGCAGAAATTCTCATTATTTGTTTTGGAAATCATCGTGTTTATTGAGTTAAGGATACTCGGACCATGCATCAGGAAAATAAGAAAGCATTAGAATGCAGGTAAGACTGTGCACCTGTACTAGAGACAACAGTTTGCAACAGAGACATTTTTGCTTTAAGAGTCTTCAGGTTTAACAGCATGATAAATTAGTTCATGTGAAATATTTATGAATATAATTAACCTTTAAAATAACATTGTTTGCAAAAATGTCAAGGTTTACAATATTTCTTACAGTGATAGACAGTTATAGGTAGAATAATAAAAACATTTTTCCAAACTGTTGTGTCCTCTAAAACAATTTACAATAGAAATAGTATCTTTCTCATGCTGGAAATTATGTTAATTACAATAATGCCTTGTAGCATACTTGGCACTTCAGTCTCTTGTTTGCATAGATTTTTACTCATCTAAGAATTTTCACATTGCGCTATTTTTTCAAGTTTAATTACTGGTGCCTTTGTACTTATGCAGCATCCGTGGAGAATTTGTTGGGGTTTATTTTGTTCTCTATCCTGAATGGCAGGTTCTGTATTCTGCCATCTGTCTAACTTTCCTGCTTGATATAGCTTCTAAGAGGTATTTTCAGAGGTGAGGACTACCTTCAAGAATGATGTTAAATACAAATATGCATTTTATCTATTGGTTAATGAAAAACTGTTTTTTCCATACAGCACAATAATAACAGGCAAATAATGATGGTAGATTCAATTCTCATCATAATAATACACAGAGGACTATAAACATCATTAGAAACCAAGTCATATTTATTGCACATGCAATACCACCACTAATGCAAATCACCCTGAAAATTCAACATAAATCTGTATCATAGGAGTGGATTGAACTTTTCTGCTGATATTGTGCTTAAAACAGAAAACAAATTATTTTTTTCAACGAATGTGATTTAAATATATTTATTATTTTCATTATTCCAGCCTAACTTTCAAATACTATTTTCAAACAGTTGAAACATATCAGTTTATAAAACTATACAATACAGTACACAATACCAGATCAGGTCATGCACATAATAAAAAAAAACATTCATTGAGGTCTGCAGGCCTTCAAGAATGCTCAGGCTCAAATGTCTCCAGAAAACTAGGCTGGTGGCACAAATTTTCTACCTTCACACTAGCAGAGGCAGCTGGCATCTGTTACAGGATGCAGTCCTGCTTATATCACTCCCCAGAGCAATCTTCTGCGCTGCTGCCTCATGCATCTTCTGCTCTTTCCTTGGACTCCACATTTGCACATCTACACACAGTCATGCAAACTGACTCACTCATATAAACACGGACAAAGTTTGGTTAATGGTTTTCTGAGATTTAGAATTGTGTTAAGTTTATTTGTTTCAGCTTGTCTAAGCATACTGTAACTTTCTGATGTGACATATGTAAAGTATGTCACACATGTATTTTGCACATTATTTTCCTTCACATTAAAACTTCTCACAGAGCCCTGTAACACCTTACTGCAAAAATATGTAGATGAATAGAGTGGTTAAGTGAAATTAGAACAGCAGGAAAACCATGTAAATACTTTGTCTAACAATAGAGGCTTGGACTTCTGAATATAATCACACCATTTAAGTTCAAAATACAATATCTAAAATCTTTTCATATAATAATGACTATGGGGAAGTAAGGATCCAGGTATATGATCTCTGAGACAATCCCAGGAAAAAAAATAGTATTAAGTTGAAAATATAGCATTAAATATTTTTACACAACCTGAGTTCTCATTACTCAATAAAATAAATTCTATAAGTGAATTGGAAAATAGGAAAAAAAATAAGAACAAAGCTTCAAGCTATGAATGATGTGAGGTTTCTTTCACAGGTGAATACTCAAACTCTTTGCTCCTACTGGTTAAAACTTTCCTTCTGTTCCGGGTTAAAAATGTTAGGTGACTAAGTACTTATATGCTGTTTATAAAAACATCTGGACATAAAAATCACATCAATTTCTACAGCACTTGGATGTCAGATATTTCTGAAAACCTGCACTTGTCTACTTCCCAAGCCTGATTCAGTCCACTTACTTAAACTCAGCTATATTTTAGATGCTCAGTGGAAGAGTACTTCTAATGCATATAGTTTCACATGCAGTCTGTAGAGAAAGGCAGATAAATTTGAAGATCTTTTTTCAGTAAAGGTTATTTAAGTTATTTTCATAAACACATACAGATGGGATTTCTGCTGCCTTCTTAAGACCCCTTCCTCCAGAGACCTCTCCATTAAACCTATATAGGTCTTCTAAAAATACTGCATTGTCAGACATCTAAAATGTAGGCTCCAATAGGGCACACTAAGGTTGTAGGCAGGGTACTAACATAGTGCCTGAGAATGTAAGCAGTTGAGAAACCTTATGAAAAACTCAAAAGACTACTCCTCTGATGAGTCCCAGTCAGCAGCAGGAATGTCATAGAATCATAGAATGGTTTGGGTTGGAAGAGACCTCAAAGATCATCTACTTCCAACCCCCCTGCCATGGGCAGGGACACCCTCCACTAGACCACGTTGCCCAAAGCCCCATCCAACCTGGCCTTGAACACTTCCAGGGATGGGGCATCCACAGCTTCTCTGGGCAACCTGTTCCAGTGCCTCACCACCCTCACAGTGAAGAATTTCTTCCTAATACCTAATTTAAATCTACCTTCTTTTAGTTTAAACCCATTATCCATTGTTCTAACACTGCACTTCCTGATAAACAGTCCCTCTCCATCTTTCCTGTAGGCCCCTTCAGGTACTGGAAGGCTGCTATAAGGTGTCCCCAGAGCCTTCTCTTCCCCAGGCTGAACAACCCCAACTCTCTCAGCCTGTCCTCATAGGAGAGGTGCTCCAGCCCTCTGATCATCAATCCTCATGTAATTACCATAAACTATAGCTGCACACTGAGGTTCTTTGTGTGTCAGCATCGTGTGAGGCATATTAATGTAGTCTTATTAGTATAAACTGAGATACCTCAGTTTATGTTGGCTGACAGCTGGACCTAAGGGGACAAAGTTGCACATTGATTTTGTAATACAAAGTGTGTACTGAAGAGGAGGCTGGAGAATTTAAACATTTAAACATTTCTGTTTAATTTAAACAAATTTAAATTCTAAATTGTTTAAATTTTAACAATTTCAACATTTCTGCTTCCAGCTTAAGCAACACTGAATCTTGGTCTTCATCTGAAAAACTATGTGAATTAACCCTAACTGTCATTCATAGGCCAATAAGAAATGTGAGTAAGAAAGTAAGAACTGTCAAAACAGTAAAAATTGTAATCATTAACTTATAGCATTAATTCATTTGAAGACATCAGGAAGGAGGACTAATCATGCAAATATCCTATCCTATCCTAAATATCATTCTGTTTATTTATACAAATATCTTCTTATATTTCCATCTAATGCTGTGGACATGTATGTTCGTGATGACACAAATACTTGCAATGTTTACCAGTAAAAACATGTGTTCTCTTCAAGGACTAAATCATTTATTCACAGTTGAACTTGATTGATTATGGTTGGACTGAATGATCTTAAAGATCTTTTCCAACCTAAATGATTCTATGATTCTATAAATCACACACTGTGCTCTATAGAGATATGTCATCAGACTATGCTGAGAAAAATTTTTTGAACTGCTGATTAAAATTCTACAACCATAGTGAAGCAAGGGAGGCAACACGGATCACTACAGTTACCTTGTGGCTTCTCAATACTCTCTTTTAATCCTAATAAACAATCATACTTTTCATATCTAAATCCATGACATCACAGATAATAATTAAATATCTTTTGGGCAGGAAGAAAGATATCATTATTTTCATTTTACTGATTGGTAAACTGAAATGTGAGGCAATTAATCCAAAAAAGGTAATAAAATCAATGAATAGGTAATGAAGTCAATACTAGCACTCACCCCTGTTTTGCTTACTACCCTAAATCCTTGCTATCACAAAACACAACAGCCCAAAATACAACAACAGCTGTAAAAGCCTTGTTACTCCCTATTATTTTACATACCTACATTGACAGAGTAAGGGTAGACAATTCCAAACAAGGATAATCCACGATAAAATATCCCTGATGCCATGTTCAGTTTCTGCATAGCCAGCTCTTCACCTGATAAAGTTACTCCATTCCAATAGTTTTGGGAGTATGGTGGAAGGCTGGGTTTTTTTTAAACCATCTTAGCCATTTAGGTATGCCGTAGCAATGCGAAAGTTTAAAATAAGAAAGTGCTATGGGCTGACTTTCATATATGATAGGCATATTTCCAGAATACAGAATGCTGACATAATACTTTACTGCATGTGGGTGAAGTGGTATCCTGTTCCCTATAGGTTTTTCTATTCATTTATTTAACTGCTTTCCCACCAGTTTAGTCAGCAGGACTAGCTTACCAAGGAACCAGACAAGTGCCAGAGTTTTCAAACAAAAAACAGATAGAAAATGGTGATTTTGAAGTTCCTTTTAAAATATGCCTTTTTTTCCCTACTTTTCCTAGATATATGACATTCTCTAGAATCATATTGCCACAATATATTTTTTAGATTTTAAATCTTATGCATTATTTTGTCCATTTTAATAAATACATTTTGTTTGTTAATATGGTCTTTCAAGCTGGAATTGGTTCTGGTAGATGTAAACTTTTTGGTAGGTAGAAGTAGACTATAAAAGATAACATTCAGAATGCATTTCCCTTAATTTCCCATTAAAGGCAGTTAAGGAAGCAGATAGGAGATCTTTAGATAATGTGCTATGTGAATTGAAAGGAATCTGTCCTTATTTGAAGCAGCTGAGAAACTCATACACTGAAATACAGTTCAAAGAGATTAAAGGGTCACATATGATGTCAAATCTATAAAGTTTGAACTAAACAGGGTCACTTTAAGCTCAATTATATAAAATAAAAGTGAATTTGCAGAAGCAGTTGAACTAGGTCTGTTATACAAATCCAATATTTTATAATTAAACTGAGAAATCAGGAAGGAAACCTTGAAATGAAAAGGATTTAGGAACTTACAAATGCCAAGATTGGCAGTTCATTAGTTTTAACAGTCTCCTTGAGATAAGATTTATTTTTAACTTCTGCTTTCAGTGGGTCCTATGCCATTGAGAATGCTGCAATTTAAAAAAAGAAAAAAACTCTGAAAAAAGCTTTGTGAAAGCACAGGGAAGTCTTATTTATAGGGCTACATAGTCCTTTAGAAGGTATCCCTTGGAAAAGAGATCAAAAAAACTCTAATGTCTGTGGAGAAAAAACAGTATATTACAAAAATGTAATGACGCCTGTAAGGAGCAAGAGCCTATAACAAAAACAGCATGTTGGGTATCTTCTGTTGAAAACAATCCAGAATTGTTGAAATTATGGTTTACTTGGGGAGGGGAAGGGGGGAGGAGAAAAAAAATTCTTCTGAACCTACTTTCCCATTCCAAGATGCTATAAGGGTTTCATTTCATTTTGATACTGGAGCTGTTTTATATCCTATGAAAAGTGATAACAGAGAGAGTGAGAGTGTTCACACTTTAACCATACAAAGAAATATCAATGGATCTCTTTTACTTTATACAGGAGCAGATATGACTTAATAGTCCTTCACAATTCAGTCCTCCAGATTCAATCAGCATGTCAGATCTAACCTCTCTGCCCAGTCCACCAGGATCCTTAATTATCTTTAAAATGCTTGGCTATCTCTCATTATGTGAAAATGCCTTCTGTCTCCACTTTGAGCTCCTTTTTCTTTCTTCTAGAGGAAATCTGCTCCAATTTAGCCTACTAAGGATATAGCCTTTCAAGATCGGATATACCAGCTCTGTATTCCTACAGGTATGTTCATACTTGAGGGAACAGTCTCTTTGTTTCTCAGATGTGTTGCTGTGTAACATGTCTCTTATTTTAATTTTTCCCTGTTAGAGTATATGGTCTGTATGCAAATTATTGTGATGCTAACGCCATCACAATATATTCCGTAGGCTTAGGGAGTTAGTAGCAAAGTATTCTGTTCTTCTGAGGACATTTTATTATTTTTATGAGAAATGCTGAAGGTCTGAATTTAGTTGCAAAGGTCACTGATTCACAGATTGTAAAACTGTTAAGCCTAGTAACAGCAGGAAAAGTATGCTGTTGCTGTATGTGTAAATGTCAAGTCAGCTGCTGTTGGGATAAAAAGCATCACCATAATTGAAGGTCTCTGCATAGGTATAAAAGAAACCAATTAGAAAATGTTTATTGCAATTTCTTCACTTAGAAACAAGACAAAGCGTGTGTACGGAGCACTAATTTCAGTGACTAGCCAGTACCTTGACCAGTGAAATTATATTGTTTTGTCTGTCCAGATTTTAATCTACTATTGCTGGTTTCTGAATTTGTCACTAGTGATATTTTGTAGCATAATACACTGGGCATTGATATTTACCACAAAAGGATAGTGACACAACAAAGACAAGTGCCATTTGTCAGCAGAAACTTGGTCACACTCACCACCACCCTAAAAAACTCTTTTCCTTGAAACAACACTGTCTTATGCCAACTATTCCTCCCAGATATTCAGGAGAAAAAAGGCAAAATGAAGGCACATATTGTAATGAAGTATTGGTGGGTTTTCCAGTTCTTTAGCAGTATGTTTTTACTGCCACCACCCTTTTATAAAAAAAATATTGTTGTGTCGCATGTAATTTTCTAGCAAAACACATTTTACAGCTGAGCCCATCAGACAAGTGGTGGCGCTTCTGTGAAAACATATTTAAGAAAGGGCAAAAGTCTTGAACACGGAGTGATGAGTGAGGAAAAAAAGTGTGAGAAACAGCCCTGTGACACTAAGGTGAGAGAAGGAGGGGGAGAAGATGCTTCAGGCACTGGAGCAGAGATTCCCCTGCATTCCCTGGAGATCATGGTGAAGCAGGTCGTTCCCCTGCAGCCTGTGGAGAGCTATGGTGCAGCAGATACCTACGCTGCAGCCCATGGAGGACCTCATGCCTCAGCAGGTGCATGTGCCCTGAAGGAAGCTGCGGCTGTGGAGAGGACCAGAAACCTGTCCTTGACCTTTAGGACATAATGGAAGAGTATGGGCAAATCTCCAAGGGCTGCTAACTCTAATTTACTTTCTTTCCATTTATTATCATAGGTAAGTAAGAAGACAATATAGGATTTAGAAGCCAAAATATATAGTGAAAGTTATGTTGAGGGTCCCACTCTCCCCACCCCCCAAAAGATTTACTTATATATGAAATAAAATTCAATATAAAGTTCTTAAGGCTTGAGGTCCAGACTTTGTAGAAAATAGGGAGTACAAATCATTTTTGTTGCTTTTTTTTTTTTCTTTTCACAGAACAATAAAATAAAATTACTGTTTTCTAAGGACTTATGGAAATCTATTGTTAGATGTGGTGGGAACAAAGAGTGAAAATAATCTGAAATGAGAATACCATTTAAGTACATTAGTTGTGTACAAGCTCTTTAGGAGCAACACTAGACTTTTAAACAGACCTAGGACACAATGGTTATCTCTGACAACATTTTCATATTTATAGTACATTCAGCTTTAAAGAGCTCTATCTGCCTTATAGTTATGACTTACATTTTAGATTTTATTTGAAAAGCAATATTTAGGATTCAGATCACTTACAATTCTGAAGCATTCCAGTTGTTGACAGTTTTCACTGTCTCCTGAGGGCAGGAAAATAGTCTTTGCACAAACACTGAAATAAATTACTTGGGAAAAAAGAATTTTTTTTTTGTTGTTGTTATTTTCTGTCTATTCTAACAGGCATAGCAGCAACAACAACACTGGTATGAATCTGATGTTACACTACCACTCATAGATGAGAAACTTGTAGTGGCTGGTAGTTTATCTGCGCACATTTCTGATGCTGGTTTTTAACTGTTGTGCAGAGGAATCTGTAAACTATTTTCACAGGAGGACACTCCTGAATTGCTTCACTTGTTACTGAACCACAGAACTAAGCTAGCATTGAATTTTTGAGATCTTGCTGTGCTATCCCCAAACCTCAATTCCTTCAAAATTAATTTTACTTTAAACCAAACTGCTTCATTACTTCGTGATACAAATCTATCGCTCTTAATGTTCAGAATATTATTTTATAACTACAATAACATATTCCAATAAGCCATTATAACGTAACTTCTATCCTAAGTAGTTTAAATCACTTGGCTTTGGTTCATGGATCATAACATCTGCAAGGAATGTAGTTTTCAATAAATGTACACAGTGGGTAACTGACCACAAGTTTGGGATTCTTTCTCAAATTAATTTTGCTTTGGAATTTAGTTCTTGTTATTTCAAGTGTGCCTTTATTAAAGCAATCAACTATTTATTACCTGTACCACAATGAAGAACAATAAATAGTATCCTGTGGCTGATCATCACACAATTCTAATAGAAATAATGGTCTGAGCCCCTAGTGTAGCACATCATGCCTGTAATAAAGCCACAGCTCTTCAGGACAATATTCATACTGTGCAGTATCAGTAAGCAGATTTAGGATAGAAATAATGCCACAGGCTCCTGCATAAGGAAAATAGTCAGGGTAGGGGATTTCTATTTATCACAGTGCTATAGGTATTCCAAAATACTGCTGAGCCTATGTATAGCTATACAAAAATATCATTCAATTAAAGCATTTCATGACCTTTCCTAGTGTGAAATTTGGGTGGCTTAAAGGTAGCTTAAAGACATCTCATCTCCTCTTGGTCCGCGCTATGTACTATGGCTGTTGGAAAACTAACCAGAGGGGTACTTTTACACTCATCTGTACTCAGGGCATTAGGAAAAAAAAAATAAAATTAAAAAATAATTACTTTACCAAAATCATGAATTGATGTGTATTGCTTTATGATCTAGCAGGAACAATCTTACCTAAAATAGGGAAACAGATATGATACCATTAGGCACATCATATGTTAATAACTCTTTGATTCAAGGTAAAATGTCATGTAGCAGAATTAAAGGAAGAAATATTTGCGGTAGAACTCCTCTTAAGTCTCAATTTGTGATATCATAGTACTTTAAGTATTTTAAGATTTATTTAAGACAGAAAGGTTGGATTGGACTGTGTTTTTCAAAAAAGTCCAGGTCTGGTCTGTTGCAGGGCACTGTACTTAACCCATTTATTGGTCTAGACGTAAACTTTGCTGTTCCCAGGATTGTGAAACAATGTGAATGAAAACCTGTTCCAGGCTTTATCTGTTAATTTTAAGAATGATATTCAGCTTGCAGTTAAGACACATAAATTTAGTGATGCTATTCTGTTGCTACTTTTTAACATATTGGCACTGACTGAGATGACCTGAGTTATCTGAGATATCCATGTAGGTCTAACAGGTAAGAACATCGCCCCTTCCTTTGTGATGAACTAGCAACACCGCTTGATTTGGGTTTGTGGGTTTGGGGTTTTGGGGTTTTTTTTGTTTATTTGTGTGTTTAATGACAGCCGTCTATAATTAAAATAGTCCTACCGGAGCCACATCCGGTAGTTTATAAAAACAAATAAGCAAAATACTTCCCCAAATGCCTCCTCCCCAAATCCCTGTGTTGGTGAAGACAGGAACGGGGAAAAAATAATGAGAAGTAAATATATTGATTTTGTGCAAAAGACGACAATTTTAGGTTAGTAACTTTCTTGGGTCTTCTTTCTAGTCATATTTAAAAGAAAGCAATGTTCCAGTTGTCCATTTCTAAATACATGCTTTAGGACAATATAGTCACAAACCACTGACTCTGAATCCTTGCAGAGAGGAAGAAGTAAAAAAATTTCCCAAGCCTTCGGTGTTTCCCAGGGCTGCATTCAGTGCAAAGTACTGGAACTGAGAAATCACAGTCTAAGGAGTTTAACTGTTTTCATTTCATATATATGTTTAAGTTAACATTACTATTTCTAGTGACAGTCCTGACACTTAAATATCACATATTGCAGGAGTTTTATAATCTTCTCTCTCTCCTCTCTCTTTTTTACATTTATTTGCAAAATGTGAAGTAATGACAGATGACTCCTCCCTAAATATCATTTTGAAGTATGAAAATTAATAAATAATAAATTTGTAAAGATAAATGCTTACACAATGGTTTTAAAGTGACAATTCAGGTTACATACTGAAAACTCAGAAATATAAAATTAAAACTATGGAACAGACTATTTACTATTTTAAGCTTGGGGGTTTTTTTGGTTGGTTGAGTTGTTTTTATTTCTGTGATAAAAGATTATGATCTCAATTTTTACAGGACATACCTTCTGAAAATAAATATTGGAAGTTATCACTTTAGATAACAAAAATATTTCCAAAATAAGGAAATTAATTTATGCAGGTGGAAATAAAATATTCTAAATAGTCAACATCCAGTACAGGATTGCCCTTACACATTTAATTAAGCTTCATGGAGAACTGGAAAATTGAAGTCTCACAGACACATAGGAGGGTTTTTCAATTGACTGGAAAAATCCTTTTATAATTGAAAAAAGATTAACAAAAAAAATAGAAAATCATATACATCCACACTTAGTCTATGTCAGTTACTAAACATTAGATCTACACTGTGGGTGAGCACATTTCCCCCCCCTCCCCCGGCCCCGCAGCCTCCCCAGCAAACAGTTCTGTGACTTTTGGGTCTCAGAAAAGGGACTTTCTTTTTCTCTGTTCAATCTGTCTTGGTTCACAAAGTCAAGAGGTATTCTTCCTGGATCCAATGTCAATAAAATTCATAAAGTATTTGGTAAACACAATCCAAATTACACCTTCATGTGAACTATTTATTCTAAATTGGGGTGCTTACACACAATTCTTTTCAGAATATAAAATAGCAACTAGAGAATATTTATGTCAAGGACAGGTCATCTTTTGCAGGAACACATCTATGACATGATTAACAAACACCAACAGCATGCATTTTTTGGTACAGTGGGTTTTTTCAAGCAATCTCTCTATATTTAATTTTTCCTAGCCTAGATTCATTAAAATAAGTGGAAAAACTCTCTTTAAAACCAAGACCTCTCTTTCCAAAATATGTACTGCTGTACATATGGTTTCTGTCTAGATAACACTTATTCATTTAGGTAACATGGAGATATAACTATGAAAATACAATTAATTTTATGAAAGCTTACATTTTTACAAATATCCTTATATAAATACCTTATTGAAAATGGTAAGTTGAAGTAATTGAACAATTATACTGTTCAATGCTTATGTTTCTAGAGTTGATTCCATATATTTTGACTACTAATAAGATAAGAAATCTATTATCGAAATTTACCTAAGCTCATTCTCTTTAGGAGAGCCTTGTGAGAAGTGGAATGTAGCCAACAACCTGGTGAGAAACCCATTCCAAAATTACCACCTGACTAGCTTAGCATGACCTGATTTGATGAACTTGAAAAATTCTTAAGCGATGTTAATAAAAACACAGTTTGATCAAACAGAGCTTTGCAATTGAAAAAAAAAAATAAAACAAAAAACCCAGGCTCACTCATTTGTTGGATTTCTGGAGGTTAATAGTGGAAGCATAATCACTACAAATGCAGTGAAATATATTTATATTGATTACACATCCCCATAAAAATGTCCAATAGAGGCTTTGTTTGTAAGAGGTATGTAATAAATACACAATTAAATTACAGACATATACCTTTGAATGGACAAATCATAAATCCACCCTCTTGATAATAAGTACATCAATAGTAATAGAAATTATATGAGTAATAAATGGAATTGCAAGCTGGTTTTAATTAAAAAGTAATAGTGCAAATATGTCATGTATATTTTTTCACGATCATATTGCAGTGCTTCAGCCAACTAGAACTACCATTGGAAAAGCTGAAAATAAATACCTTTCATTGCACTTAGTTTAACTACAGCAGTTTTCACAGGAAACGTTTAAATAAGCAGCAGTATATCAAGTTTCATATCAGGTCTTCCAGATTACTACTTATAAATTACTAAAATGTATGAAACATAGTATAATTTAAAGTAATTTGGCATGAAAAATATGTTGAGCATATATGGTACTCAGCCAATATTTTCTAGCCTGCAAAATAAGAAAATAGACATTATTATAACTATGCAAATTACAACATATGGAACATCTATGCAAAACATGCACCATAAATCCAGGTAGAATTTAGGATCTATTAAAAATGAAAAGGCTTATAACTGAAGAGACCAGACCAGATGCTGGGCTGCTGCAGCGCATCGCTACAGTTCTTTTGCTTTCATCCGACAGAACTCTAACTCACGAGATGGAAGATCCACCTTTTGCCATGATCTTAGTTCAAGTAGTGGCTAAGAGCACATACATTTGATTAACCTTCTCCAGGCCTTTCCATTTCTTCTATGTTCTTTTGGAGTAGGGGGAACTTAAGCTACAGGCTGCAGAGACACCAAGCGATGACTAAAGGAGCTTGCCTATCAGTTACTTAAAGGCGAGTTGTTCAAAATTCCCTCCATCCATCCTTCCTTTTCTTTGGAAAATCTAAAATGTTTTCATCAGACTAGTAAATTCCTCTGAAACAGTAAGGTCATCTATCACAATATTCAATTCTTCCTATGAATTATGCAAAATAATGTGGTGGGTTGACCTTGACCGTATGCCAGGTGCCCACCAAGCCACTCTATCACTCCCCTTTTCAGCAGGATGGGGAGGGGAGGAAAATAAGTTGGAAAAAACCCCACATGCGTCAAGATAAAGGCAGTTTAATAAAGCAACAGGCTGCCCCTGGAAGCAAAAGAAAAAAACCCAAACATTTATTCTCTACTTCTCATCAGCAGGTGATATCCGGCCACTTCTTGGGAAGCAGGGCTTCACTATGCATAGTGGTTGCTCTGGAAGACAAACGTAAATAACGAATGCCTCCACTTCCTCCTCCTTTCTCTCAGCTTTTATTGCTGAGCAGACGCCATATGGTATGGAATATCCCTTTGGTCAGTTTGGGTCAGCTGTCCTGGCTGCGTCCCCTCCCAAGACCTTGCCCACCCCCAGCCCACTGCTGAGGGGGGGAGAAGTGTTGTAGAGACAGCCTTGGTGCTGTGCCAGCACTGCTCAGCAGCAGCCACAACAGCGGTGTGTTACCAACACCTTGCTGGCTACCAACGCACAGCACAGCACTGTGAGGGCTGCTGGGGGGAAAACTAACTCCAGCTCAGCCAGAATCAATACAAATAACTATTGTTCTCCATAATGTCATTTTACCCTTTCAAAAACTTACCTTTCAGTGGGAAAATTCTGGCTATACTTAGACTTAGTGAAAATGAAGTTCTCCACTTTTCAAAAGTAAGTTGTTAGGAATTCCTTGTGAGGGTTACTTCTTCAGCAATACATTTTAAAAGTTATTGCCAAAAGTTGGTAGTGAAATTTGGAGCATAGTAAAAGTCTGTAACAAAATAAAATAAACTGGCCTGGTTTGTTTTGGTTTCTGTGTGTTTGTTTTGGTTGGTTGGTTGGTTGTTTTTTGTTGGTTGTTTTTTGGTTTGTTTTGGTTTTGTTTTGTTTTGTTTTTAAAGTAGGACAATCTACAGCTGCATTACATATTACCAGAGTATATGTATTTTTTTAAAAGTGTGCACCTTTGATTTGGACAATAGGCATTCACTTTGAGATAGAAATATTACATTCTAAGCAAAAACCTAGAGTTTACGCTTCCTTTCTTGGAACCATCTAGTGCTGATAGAAAAAGAGGGACAAATAACAGTGACACTGATTTAGGATTGTGAGCTTGCTGTGTATTTGGAAAGCACATTACATCTACATTACTAAAAATGTTTACTAAGATTTTTATTTTAAAGCTACAGCATCATGTTGTCTATTTATTCAGCCTAAATGCAGCAATTAAAAGGTGCAATCTGAGGTATTTAAGGCTGTGCTATTTTAAAATTTTGCCATAAGAACATACAAATAGTTAAACTCATATACCTTTGATTGATTCTATGTTCCAAATTCATTCTTATTTGTACAACAGACACACACATATATACATACATGCATATATACATTTTATTCCTCTAACCAAACCATGTTACACAATTTAATTTGGTTCAAACTGTAGAAATAATACTAATAAGTAACATTTTCAATTACAACTCATATAAGCAAACACTACCACTTACGTAGTACAGAAAATCATATTAGTAATAATGTTCAGACAAAAATACTTTTAGAAGCAATATTGTTTCAAACAGACTTTATTACTTTCTCCTCCTTAAACTGTTAAGAGCTACCCTTACATTGTGGAAGATGAGTGACAACTTTTTGACACAGCTGGTGGAAGAGCTCACGAGGAGAGGGGTGCTGCTGGACCTTGTTCTAACAAACAAAGAAGGACTGGTTGAAGATCTGAAGGCTGGGGGCAGTCTTGGCTGCAGTGATCGTGCGATGGTGGAGTTCAGGATCCTACGTGGAAGGAGCAGGGCAGTAAGTAGAATTACAACCCTGGACTTCAGGAGAGCTAACTTTGGCCTTTTCAAAGAGCTGCTTGGGAGAATCCCATGGGTTAGGGTTCTAGACGGTAAGGGGTCCAAGAGAGCTGGTCAGTATTCTAACCCCACTTCCTCTGAGCTCAAGATCAGTGCATCCCAAAGAATAGGAAGACAAACAAAGGAGGAAAGAAACCTGCATGGATGAGTAAGGAGCTGCTGGAAAAACTGAAGAGGAAGGAAGAAGTTTACAGTTTGTGGAAAAATGGACTGGCCACTTGGGAGGAATATAAGAACATAGTCAGAGCGTGTAGGGATGCAACAAGGAAGGCTAAGGCCCAGTTGGAATTAAAATTCACAGAGGAAGTCAAGGACAACAAGAAGGGATTTTTCAAGTACATCAGCAGCAAAAGGACGACTAGGGAAAATGTCGGCCCACTGCTGAATGAGGTGGGTGCCTTGGTGATGGAGGATACAGAGAAGGCAGAGTTACTGAATGCCTTCTTTGCTTCAGTCTTTCCTGCTAAGGTTGGCCCTCAGGAAACCCAAACCCTGGAGGCAGGAGAGAAATTCTTGCAAAAGGAAGACCTTCCCTTAGTCAAGGAGGATTGGCTTAGAGAACATCTAGGCAAACTCAACATCCACAAATCTATGGGCCCTGATGGGATGCATCCACAAGTGCTCAAGGAGCTGGCAGATGTTATTGCTAGGCTGCTCTCAATCATTTTTGAAAGGTCATGGAGAACAGGAGAGGTGCCTGAGGACTGGAGGAAAGCCAATGTCACTCTGGTCTTCAAAAAGGGCAAGAAGGAGGACCTGGGAGATTACAGGCCAGTCAGCCTCACCTCCATCCCTGGGAAGATGATGGAGCAACGTGGAGGAGAAGAAGGTCACTGGGAATGGTCAACATGGATTCACCGAGGGGAATTCATGCCTGACCAATCCGATAGCTGAGTGGATGAAGGGAGAGCAGTAGATGTTGTCTCTCTCGACTTCAGCAAGGCTTCTGACACAGTCTCTCATAACAGCCTCATAGGCAAGCTTAGGAAGTGCAGGTTAGATGAGTGGTCAGTGAGGTGGCTTGAGAACTGGCTGAATGGCAGAGCCCAGAGGGTTTGATAAGTGGTGCAGAGTCTAGTCGGAGGCCTGTAGCTAGCGGTGTGCCCCAGGGGTCAGTACTGGGTCTGGTCCTATTCAACACATTCATCAATGACCTGGACAAGGAGACAGAGTGCACCCTCAGCAAATTCTCTGATGACACTAAACTGGGACGAGTGGCCAACACACCAGAAGGCTGCAGTGCCATTCAGTGAGACCTGGACAGGCTAGAGAGTTGGGTGGAGAGGAATCTAATGAAGTTCAACAAGGGCAAGTGTAGGGTCCTGCACCTAGGGAGGAATAACCCCATGCACCAGTACAGGTTACGGGCTGACCTGCTGGGAAACAGCACTGTGGAGAAGGACCTGGGAGTCCTGGTGGACAACGAGTTATCCATGAGGCAGCAATGTGCCCTTGTGGCCAAGAATGCCAATGGTATCCTGGGGTGCATTCAGAAGAGCGTGGCCAGCAGGTTGAAGGAGGTTATCCTCCCCCTCTACTCTGCCCTGGTGAGGCCACACCTGGAATATTGTGTCCAGTTCTGGGCTCCCCAGGTCAAGAAAGACAGGAAACTACTGGAGAGAGTCCAGGGGAGGGCTACAAAGATGATTAACGGACTGGAGCATCTCTCTTCTGAGGAAAGGCTGAGAGAGCTGGGTCTGTTTAGCCTGGAGAAGAGAAGACTGAGAGGGGATCTTATCAGTGGTTATAAACATGTAAAGGGCAGGTGTCAAAAGGATGGGGCCAGACTCTTCTTTATGGTGGCCAGTGACAGGACAAGGGGCAATGGGCACAAACTGGAACACGGAAAGTTCTAGCTCAATATGAGGAAAAACTTCTTCATTCTGAGGGTGACCGAGCACTGGAACAGGCTGCCCAGAGAGGTTGTGGAGTCTTCTTCTCTGGAGACAGTCAAAACCCACCTGGATGTGATCCTGTCCAACCTGCTTTAGGTGATCTTGCTCTAGCAGGGGGATTGGACTAGATGATCCAACCCATACCAATCTGTGAATCTGTGAATCTCTGAGTGAAAAATTTGCAACTGTGTAAACTGTTTCTTTTGATGTTTTGTGGGTTTGTGGGTTTTTTTATTTTGTTTTGTTGGGGAGGTTTTGTTTGATTGTTTTTGTTTGGTTTTTTACACAACATATTTATTTTTTATAAAATTAAATAACTCTATCAGGACCTATTTAGGTTTTGATTCTGAAAGTATCTAAAATTTACAAGAGTTGTCATAGAAGTTAGTGGTTACCATGCAACACGAACCAACTGGAAACACATTTTTAGTGTCAGATTTTCAAAAATAGACTATTTCACAGAAAGACATGTCTCAACCTTGGAATACAGGTACAAATGACTTAGCTGGGCATTTTTCTTTCCATAGCTTTAAGGATGTTGTGACTTGGAGGGAACCCTATTAATGGTGTTCCAGAATCCTTGGTTTTAGTAGAATGCTATCATCTAGATCACTAGAGAAAAACTCACTGAAATTAAATCTCTCACCTTTTTCAGATGTCACTAAGTAACGATTGGATCCTTTTGTTTCTAGATACTTGGGACTAAACATTTATTTAAAGTAGAATTATTTACATTGCTTTGGAAATGTGGCAATTTTTTGCAAATTGTATTTTATATATACTTGGGCTTTTCTGAAGGAAAACTAAAATCTGGAAACCAAAATCTGTAACAATCAGTGTCAGAGCATTGCAAGCAAATGCACCAGGAAAAAGAAGTAGAGAGTAGATGACCTGATGCACTTATTTTTTCAAGGTCTAGATTCTAATATATGTGGGAACTGCACTTTCAGCAAGATGCTGGAAATAAATGTACTAGCATGTTGGTCTCAAAAGTCCAGATGAGAAGTGTGAGTGTGCTCTGGGATCCTGGAAATAATTCAAAATGGTCTTTGATCAATGGCTGGAGAAACAGTGTAAGCATAATGAGAATACTGACTAATTTATTTTATGGTTTTGCTTTCTATGCACAACACAAATGATTTCTAATGTTCTACAAATTATTAGAGCAGGCAATTGGACCATTTCTAGAAATTTGTGCCAGTGTTAAAGATTATGCAAATATTGACAAAAAAGGAAAAAGTTTACCCAAAAAACATTAAATTATAGATTTTAAAGGCAATTAAAAATGCAAAAATTGCCAATGGGAAGTTAATAGGTGGCTAGATCCTTTAAAGAAATCCTCTAACACTAAATGCCATTAATTCTTTATATCATATTTCTCATCTACTTTGAAATTTTGAACATGAATGAAAAACATATTAAGCACTCTGTACATATATATATCACAGATTCCTCTTACACATAAAGCAAATATTCTTTCAGTGATTCTCTTTAAGTTCTGCTGACTGCACTACCCATTCATTTGCATGCTTTTTTGCTTCTTCCTGTAGTCAATACTGTGCACTTCATGCTAGCTAAAAAGAGTATGATTCCTTCTACCTAGGTTAATGTATTGAATCTTTAGAGTCCCTTTATATTAAATTGACAGAAAAGTAATTGGTTTGTTCCACCTAACATTGATTCTTTGGGTAGAGTTCACCTTGACAAACTTTTTTTCTGCTAAGATTCAACTCAAGGATTGAAATAATTACGTTGAGATGACTAGTAGGCACTGGAGCGTGGAGAGCCCTTCAGCCTCTGTGGATATATACTATAGAATAAAATTATCAACTCTCTAAACTTCATTGACTGTACTGAACAGAACTCTGACTATAATCCACTTCAGATGTAGATGCCTACATTAAAGACACATGTAAAGATGAATCCCACCTCCTAGTCTCTGCAGATGTTTGTATTTCTATTTAGGAAGCCTAAATGACTTTCAGATGTCTGAAGTTAGGTGAGATGAAGCTCATTCTCAACACCGAGAAAACCCTACCTATAAACTGTAAAACTCAAAACACAGCACTTCTGAAAAATTTGCCAAAGAAACGACTATAGCATTTACTGAGGATGCAAGATATCTGCACACAGATATTCTTTGAGATATTCACAAGATATTCTTCGTACAGGAAGATTTGAAGACACATCTTTCATCTCTTCAATGAATAACGAACCAAAATATATTACATTTTGAAATTTCTCACTCCTTCCTCTTACAGTGATTTCACTTTGCATGGCTTAATTAAAAATAGTTCAAATCAGAAAAAAGACGGTGTGGAGGTGAACTCAGCACAGCAAATAGGAAAGGAGATGCTCAGAGTGTGAGTAGGAAGGCAGGGAGAGAATTAAACAGTAAGGAAACTTGACAGAAGCAGTGACAATGAGAAACATCCTGTGAGTTTGAAGCTGGAATTGTGTATTATGTAATTAGTGACAAAATTATAAGAGCTTGCACATTTGATGTCTCACCATGGGAGCACAATAGCCATTGTGCATGCCCACAATTGTCAAAGCAACATTGCAAATAAAAGGAAATATACAGAATAACAGAACTGAGTAATAAAACCTTCTAAATAATTGAAATTCATGTGGTGAATTATTCAAATAACCATTTTTATATTATAAAACAGCGATCTAGACAATCTGGTAAACTGCATATATGTATCACTTGTACTCGGATATGATTTGTAGAAAACTACAAATTCTAGTTGTGATCAAAAGTTTCTGAATGTCATATAAGAAAGTATAAGAGTGCAAATCAGAACATTTGGATAAAGTAGTAGGATCTAAGGATCAAGAAATATGTCCAGACTGAAAATGCACAGCTGAATCCTCACAAGCTAAATCTATGCTAGTAAATTATCTACAACTCAGACTTTTGTCTGTCACTGAGGGCAACTCTGGGTAACAACCTGCATTCATATTATTAAACCATTAAACTCCCTTATGCTCCAGAACATCATGGATACAGAAATCGTGCCTTTTGAGGGTCATCCATAGCCAGTGTTAACTCCCAGACTGTTCCAGGAAATGCTTTGGGAGTCTGTTACCGGCACGACCTGAAATCTTTTTGGGGACCATTCTAGCAGTCTTGTCAGACTGTGCAATATGCACAGAATACTGTCAGAATATGCAATACAGAGTCCAGGAGCATTTCCAGAAACTGTACTTATATAGACATAACCAAAGGCTACACTATTGATGTTATTTACCATTCCATTTAATTTTTAACTCTTTACTTCAAGCTTAGGCAGCTAGATAATTTATGTTACATAACTTTGAATGATACATGAATTGAATAACTGTGCTTTCAATAAACCTCTCTAACTGGTCATTTCTGAGTCCTGTGACCTTGAATACTAAATGTGCATGTTGCATTCATTAATAACTTTCATTTTGGCATGCTACTTCTCTATACATCAGGGTATACTAATTGGAGACCGCTGCCTATCTGTTACACCAGTCCATAATCCCAGACTTACTTGTGAGGGGTGAAGACAAAAGTATGGTTCAAGAAGCCTACATTAGAAATGCCTGCTAGTCCACTACATGATTTCCATTTTATGTTGCCTAGCAACCTTTCTCTGGTATCATTCCTAGTGTACAGATTGGCAAAAGGCTCTACAAAGGGAAAACAGATAATCAAGAAAAGGGTGAGATATCTGAAAGAAAAATCTGCATATAAAGGCATCCATTTATTAAACTTATTTTCATGAATTTGTGCGTGCATGTTCATTTGTGCACTGGCTATTAGTAAAAGAGTAAAGATGCCCATGTGGTCTGTGCACCTGTGTACCTTAAGATAATGTCAGGAATGAATAGACTTAAAAAAAAAATTAAAAAAGGAGAAGAGAAAAGGATTTGTGTCATGACAGTTGTAGACGGAAGGATCTAAATTAAAAAATCCATCCACTCTTCCCTTAAACTTCCTGAAGTGCTATCTAGTTATTACTGCATGCTTTTCAGAAAGAAAATTTATGAGAGTTAATAATGTGTAATGCTGTCCAGCTTTTTCACATTGGTACAAGTTCCATAAATGA
This sequence comes from Grus americana, assembly GCF_028858705.1. Taxonomy (NCBI): domain Eukaryota; kingdom Metazoa; phylum Chordata; class Aves; order Gruiformes; family Gruidae; genus Grus; species Grus americana. The sequence continues at coordinate 176,297,686 of NC_072852.1, forward strand.
AAAGTTGTGGAGTTCTGAAAACATCAGCCCTTAGAACTGCTCTACAGCCTAGACTCAGCTATGTACCATAGTCCTGAAATTTAAGACATTTTTAACTTCTTTTTATTTGAATTGTTATATCAAAGACTGAGTTTTGTGGAAAATCTTGCATGTTTTTCTGCAAGCATGTGTATCTGGGTATAGATACTGCATTGTGTCCTAGATTGTTATCAAAATTATCTCTTTATGGGGATATCTACTTACATCTAGAGTCTAGCAACAGCACCAACAGAACTACCACACCCAAGACAGCATATGATTATCAGCTGCTTCCGATCAAAGATAAAATGTCATACCTCTCTCTGACTCTGTGTAGTTCCCTTATGCATTCAACTAGAGCCTTAATGCTTTTAAGTGTAGTTTGCACAGGCCCGGGAACGGATAATCTGAATGAACAGTTCTAAGGCACAGAGAGCTTCCATCCAATTTCAAACACTTCCCTCTCAGTAGGTGACTCCTGTGGCTCTCCATCTCAGATGTCCATTCAGTGTATCACTAACAGTGTGAGGAAGTTTAATTTGAATTCTTCTCCCCCTTTTTATATTGTACAGGATTGGATTTGGCAACTGAAGACAATGATCAGAACAAGACACTATACTCTTCAACTACCACACTCCAAAACTTGAGACTAATGATATAGAAAGGATTTTGAGGGGGAGGAGCAAAAGTATAGAAGTATTAAGCCTCATAAAGCCATTTTTCTCTTTATTCCTTAGGTATTCCATGTGTCAGAGGGATATAGATTCAATTACTAATAGCTACTGAAAGAAAAGACATAAATTAGGATTTACTTCAGTGCCACTTTTATTTCTAAGCCTTGTGTCTGTGTCTCTGACTTTTACTTCTCTATCTTGATAAATAAACCCATACTTTGTGTTACTATGAATTCTGACTAGTTTTGCCAGTTCACAAAGTGAACTAATGTTAGTTTAGGCTCATGACGAAGGGCTCATCCTGCTGACCACCTGAAGCAAACACTTCATGCTTAGGGTAGATGATTCAGCACTGGCTTCTGTAGCTCATAGGCAGCCGTCCACACTGATGTGCCCCTGGGAGCTTGTTCCATATTTCTGGTTAGCCATGGAACTTGAGCAGTTTACCCAGCTGGAAGGATGCTGGCACTACTACAAGAAAGGTCAGGCATTGCTGTCAGATCTGTGAAAGTATTATGTCACTGTAGAAATCTGTTAATATTGACTTCTTGCAATAAGTGTTTTGCATGAAGGCATTTATTGCAAGCAGTACTCCTGGCTCCCGTATCTTGATCCTGTACAGAGTGTGAAGACAATGAGAAAAGTGGGGAACTGTGTCTATATATAATCTCCCCAGGCACACTCAGAACATCCTTTACATGTCCTTCTTTGACACCCCCACCTGCTTTTAGTTCCCCCCCTCCCTCCTCTAGTCTGTGTTGTCCTATATTATGGGGGTTCTTTCACCTTACAGGGCAAAGTGGGAAAACACTATCATCCTATATGGCACTCAGTGAGACAGCAATCTTCAGCTGCCAGCATCTATATGCCCTTATAGCAAGAAACTAAGTAAATCATCAACCACACTGCAATGCAGGCAGCAACTATAATATTTATTGGCTGAATATATATGATATCTGCACGATCTACCTGCTTTGGATTTGGCTGTGACAGATGGAAACCACGGTGTTCTGGTGTGGCAGCTTTTGCAAGCTTAGTGCCCTTGTGACACCAGAAGCTGTGACTCTTCTTTCAGAACTGTCTTATAGAGGCTACATCTTTTTGTCCATGAAAACTGCTGCTTCTATTTTCTAGATAGTTCATCTGGGGTAAGAGGTCTTGCTAGCAGAGAAGGGAAAATAAACCTCCAAGGTTTGGATTTTTTGCCAAACCCAGTAAAGACAGATTAGAAGAAGGAGCAACACTGAGCAGAAATATGGAGGGAAAGAGTGGGAGGAGGGGGTTGTAGTGTGATGCCCTGCAGCACTTTTCCTTCATGTTGCTGTACTGTCATCTTGATAAAGCTGAGTCACCTGAATCACTCCAGCTGAAGGCTGTCTATCCATAATATCTTCCATTGTGTAAATAGGATGTCTCCCTTTAGGCAGATATCTCATGATTAAATGCAGTTTGGAAGAAGCACTAGCTTAAATTTAGATCTCTATTTTTAGGATCTGAATCACATATCAATGGAAAGAATTGTGGAAGTACAGTGAGTGGTCAGTGTGAGCCCAAAGATCACGCTGCAGTCCCTCTCTCGAATTTCCTATAGAGAATATGAGAATACTTTATAGGATCACAAAAATATGCTGTGGTTGATCTGGTATTCATCCTTCAAGGAAAAGAATCATGGAAAAACAATAATGGAGAGAATAATCATTATGACTTTAACAATTAGCAACTGATGGAGGAACTACAAAGCTTCTGAGTCCTATCTAGATATTGCATATAAGAAAAGTTAGAAGGCAATGTCAATTAATGCATTATAGATGCTGTACAGCCACCACATCTCTTATTATCACATTTTCATTTGCTGCATTTGGCTAGAGTCTGGAACACTGACATTTAAAACTAATCTATTGGGAGAGGTGCTTCCAAGACTGAAATTAAAATTGTGTTCATACCTTTCAGGAGTGCAGTTGGGAAGCAAGATATTTTCTAGCATCTAAATATGTGATTAAACAAAGGCTCCTTAATTATACTATACTCATTAACTCATACCTATAATAAATGCCCATCTTTAATTATTTATATGATTGAATTCATGTTGCCGAATATTGTACTTCAAATGATTTCTTTTTAAAGCAAAACCATTATTGTGCATATTGCCATTGCAAATGTAGTGATGTGGTGATAACTCAATCGATTGCAGGGCTGAGGTTTTTTTAAGACAGACCACTACATATTATATTAGTACATTATGCAAAGTTTTATATTAATGAGGATGACCAAAAATGCCCTGCAATAGGGAACCATGGGATTTATTTGAGGGGGACCATTTTTTCAAAAACTCACTTCAGCTTTTGATCAGTACACGCCTTGTCCTTGCAGACCTGGAAACTTCCAGGAGGGTAGGTGTTTCTACTGTCTTATTTTTCAGTATTGTTTTCAGCTTCAGTGCGGAGATATATTCACTATGACACATTAACTGAGCATTTGATTCCAGTTAAGCTGCTGTCATTCTGCTGTTCTCATGTCCACAGCATTAGTAGAAGATTTCATTTGTTGTTTCTCTCTTGTATGGCAAAAGGTATGGAATATAATATGCAAGTTGGTTTCAGTTTTGTCCTTTAGCTCTAACTGCTGTATAGCTGTGTATGAGTTCTGAGCCTTTGTGCACACCAAGAGTACGTAAGTCTTTCATTCTCGAGGTGGTCCAGAAACTCCCCGTGAAGTTATCTGTGTAGTTGAAATAATGAATCGGCTTGAGACAAGTTTATTGACTGAACTTTTTCCTAGTCATCTTCCCAACAATGCATTTGACTAATTTGCAGAGCTGCTCTCCAGGTCAGAATTTCAAACTGTTGCTAAGATTTTCCCAGGTCAAATATTGTGCCCAGACCAGTCTATATGTTCAACATGTTGATTGACATGCTGGGTGGGTAACCTGGCCCTTTCAGAAACTCCCTGGACGGTTCCTGTGCAGAACTGACCAGCCTTTGTGTAGATAAGACTCTTGTAAACACTCAGTGTAAAGTGCCTATGCAGATACAGAAATGATCACGGATGAAAATCTTTTGCACATCCTAAGGATAACCAGGGGATGTTTCGCATGTGGTTTAAGATAATCAGTAGTAACAGATCTTACACATGCTGGAGTTGTCACATACGTTAGGAAGCAGCAAGAGCAGGGCTGTTTCCTGACGCAAGATGGGCGACCCCAGCACAGGCCCTGGGCAATACGCTCATCTGCAGGGTGCAGTCCCGCAGCACCTGAGCCAGGTAAGCAAAGCCGGGGGGGGGGGGGGTACAGTGGGTGCATTGCTGGAGGGTGCAGGTGGGGCTCTTAGGGCAATTAATGAACATTGGTACCCTCAGGACCCTGACAACACAGCAACACAGCCCAGCTGGATTATACCATTTACGAAGAACAGTTTGGGGAGTCTTAGCTGAAAACACTGTAACAAGCACCCATCATAATCCGAACAGTGACTGACCATCCTGTCTGAGATGTCTGATTCCCCACGTGAGTGTTACCCTATGCAAAGACCCCAATAATCAGTCTTTTTTCCTTTTTTCTTTTTTCCTCCTTTTTTTTCTCCTTTTTTCTTTTTCCTCCTTTTTTCTTTTTCTTCCTTTTTCTTTCTTCCTTCTTTTTTCTTCTTTTTTTCTCTTCTCTTTTTCCTTTTTTCCCCCTTTTCCCTTTTCCCCCTTTTTTCTTTTTCCTCTTTTTTCCTTTTTTCCCCTTTTTTCCTTTTTTCCCCCTTTTCCCCTTTTCCCCCTTTTTCCCTTTCTTTCTCTCTTTCTCTCTCTATTTCTCTCCTTTTTTCCTTTTCCTTTTTATTTTTCTCTCTCTCTTTTTTTTTTTTTTTTAAATTCACAAATACTCTGACTGTCTGTGGAACACAATCACTGATGAAAAAGGTACTCTCTGAGAAGGTGCATTATCAGAGACAGCAGTGGGTATTAAGGAAAACCCACTGGAGAAAGCCTGACATGCAATCAGTAAGATGCTAACTACCTGCAGGTATAAAGAAGGAACCAGTCTTTTGTTTAAGATATGTATAGTTTTTCAGATCTGCTTCTAGGAAAAAAAAAAAAAAATCATCCTATCCTCTTTTCTCCTTTGGTATGGTATGTCCATAACTGATTTCATACTTATGCCTCTATTATTAGCAATCTTGTCTCACCATTCAGATACAAATACAAGCAAAACACAAAGCCAAATTGCATCCTGTCTGGTTTGGGGTTGGTGGTTTGGGTTTGGGTTTTTTGGGTTGGTTTTTTTTTGTTTGGGGGTTTTTTTTGTGTGTGTGTGGTTTAGGTTTCTTGGAGTATCTAGTTTTTGGCTTGTGGTTTGATTGGTTTGGTTTGGGTTTTATTCTGTCAGTGAAACGAAGCACAGAGCTTTTATCAGCAACAAATTGTTACTTTTAGTTGGCTTTAGGTCTCTAAGTACAGGCCTGTACTTCAACAGGATGTTTCCCCCTGAAGGAAATGGAAACTGTCCAAAGGTAATTAAAAAACAGAAAATCTAAGAGAAAGTAATGATATCAAAATAGCTCACGTCCCAAGAGACAGTACTGTACCACAACCAGAGTGCAGGACTGGGAGGAATCTCTTTCCTCCTCAACCCCCGTTCCTGTAAATATGGGAAGCTGTCCAGCCCCCAGCATCCCATCTCTTTACACTGAAGCAAGCATCAATATAAAACAGGTCATTTTTTGTCTCACCAATTCTGCTACTAAAAGAAAGTTCAAATTTAGATATTTACTTTATTCAATCACTTTATGTCCATTTGTTCTTGCACGAACATCTATCCTTTAGCTTTAATCACTCTTATTTTTATGCTCTATTTTTTACTACTGTCTTTTCAAGCTTCATTTTGTCTGGTATAATAGTACTAGCTCTTGTAGCTGCTATTCCTAACACAGGTTTTATAGTTTCCTAATCACCCAAGTCACCTTTCTCTGAGTGTCTTGCAAATTTATTTATCTTCTTCTCACATGGAATAACAGTTATCAGTAGTATTCTAGACTATGACTCATAAACTGGGAGGTGCTGTTGACTCTCTTGAGGGACAGGAGGCCTTGCAGAGGGATCTGGATAGATTGGAGCATTGGGCTATGATTAATGGGATGAAAATTAACAAGCTCAAATGCCAGATTTTACACCTAGGATGGAGTAACTCCAGGCACAAGTATAAATTGGGAGAGGGGTGGCTGGAGAGCAGCCCTGCAGAAAGGGATCTGGGGGTGCTGGCTGACAGCAGGCTCAATATGGGCCAGCAGTGTGCCCTGGCAGCCCAGAGGGCAAACCCCATCCTGGGGTGCGTCCAACACAGCATAACCAGCCGGTCACAAGAGGTGGTTATCCCGATGTATTCAGTGTTGGTGCGGCCTCACCTGCAGTACTGTGTGCAGTTCTGGGCCCCACAGTTTAAGAAGGATGTGAAGGTCCTTGAATGTGTCCAGAGGAGGGCAACAAAGCTGGTGACAGGGCTGGAAAGAATGTCCTATGAGGAGCAGCTGAGGACTGTGGGCTTTTTGGAGAAAAGGAGGCTGAGGGGCAAAGTCATTGTTCCCTACAGCTTCCTGAGGAGGGGAAGTGGAGAGGGAGGTGCTCATCTCTTCTCCCTGGGATCCAGTGATAGATCAGAAGGGAATGGTTCAAAGCTGGGCCAGGGGAGGTTTAGACTGGGCATTAGGAAGCATTTCTTTAAAGAGACGGTGGTCAAACAGGCTTCCTAGAGGGGTGGTTGATGCCCCAAGCCTGTCAGTGTTTAAGAGGCATTTGGACAATGCCCTTCTTACAAATTTGCTTTAACTTTTGGTCAGCCCTGCAGTGGCTGGATTAGGTGATCATTGTAAGTCCTTTCCAACTGAAACAGTCTATTCTGTTCTGTTCTGTTCCATTCCATACCTTTGTATAATAATTTTAATACCTTCTTAACACTACTAGGGTTACTTTGCATGGCACTTTTTAGACTTTCCCTTCACTTTTTCCATTTCTGTATTAATTTGGCAGTATACAGTCACGGTCATTGAAGTAATATTCTACTGATAAGCTTTTACTTAGTCTAGTAGAAACTCACTCTATAAGTCCCATGACCCCACTAAATTTTGTCCCATTTGTATTACTTTATTCTGGAAGATCATCTCATTATTCCCTTATGATATTCAGGTCTGGTTGTATATTAATGATGTCTCCCAACTCTGTGTCATGAGAAAATTTACTTAGAATATTCCTATTTTAATATTAGAATCAGTCATAAAAATATTAAGTAAGCTTTTTCTCATGACTGAATCTTAAGAAAATCCAACAGGAGCTTCCTCTAGATGCTTTTTACTCCTTAAATTTTATTGTCTCTTTTTTAATCAAGTTCTTTATCTAACTTATTAGTTGTAATTAGCCCCAGTCCAACTAATATTTTTTAAAGTTTCTAGCACCACTAGAAAGCATGTTTATATTTTGAGGTTAGCTTGGCATGATCAGCTTTGTTAACTGGTAGCAGATATGCAGCTCCCACATGCCAGTTTTACATATCAAATATGCAATATGTGAGTGCCTGTATCCAAAATAATCCTCACAGAGGACTGAATTGTCCAGTGTTTCCAGAATTCGGAACTACAGAGCATGCTAACTCACTCAGAGGCCACAAAGAAGTTGCAGCTAAGCTCTTCACAGTGACGCAAGGGACCACAGATATCTGTTGGAACAAGAAAAGTTCAGATTCTTTTCCACTTTTCACCAGTAAAGCATTAGTTTGTCTAAGAACTTCTTTCACCGTGAGGACAGTCCAGGCAGTGGAACAAGCTGCCTTAAGAGGTTGTGCAGTCTCCATCCTCTGAGGTTTTCAGGAACGTGAATGGATAAATCCCTGAGCAGCCTCGTAGCTGACTCTGCTTGGAACAGGAGGCTGGATTAGAGACCTACTGAGGTCCCTTCCCAAATGAACCACCATACAATACTATGATCCTGTGACCTTTACTGGATTTTTTTAGTGTTATCTAAACAATAAAGTGAAGAATAAGAAACTGTTTAGAGAGGTATACGCAGAAAAACCCCACACTGTTCCTAGTAGTAGGAGTTTCCTGAAGCACTTGAAGTAAAGAATCTTTTGTGGTAGAGGCTGAAACAAGTAAGTTTATTTTAAACATCTAAAACAAAAAAGAGAAAGTGTATAGGTTTATATAGTTTCCATGTGTGGTATGGAAGAATACCAGGAGAATAAGGATGCCCGTCAGCTGCTGATAAAAAAAATAGCAAAAGATAGTGGGCTAGACAACAAAAAAATGAAAGTGTTAATATTAATAAGATAAACTTGCATATAGGCAATATAACTAAGAGAAATACTGCATCTACTTCAGTGAGGAAATTGGAAGCAGTCAGTAAGAAGCATCTAGTGTTGTAAATTCTCTTTTCTATTAGGGGATCAGAAACTGATCACAATCAACATTTATTAGAACACCCTTTATTAATTAAGCTGTTGCTATTAGTAGAATCACTGTTATTCTTAGCAGATACTACTTGCACAGTGTATTCAATCATTCCCTCTCCCTTTGTGTCTCTCTCTCACACATGCACACACATGCACATGCACGCACACACAGTTAGGTAGTTGGCACAACAGCTGGGAGGCCAACCCCAGCTCAGGAGTGGAGAGTCATACTGATGCCCCAACAGCTTCTAGGTAGGCGTTCAGGAAGACCCTCAAGTGTTTCCTTCTTTCATCAGCTGTATATAAGCATAATTCTGTTGTCTTTGCCTGCACAGAACAGCTGTTGTCCCCAAAGTGGGATTGTTCACCCGGTGTGCACTACGCCAATACACACACAGAGCAGAGGTATTTTATTTATTTCGTGTCTGCGCAGAGATGGGTGCTGGGTGGTAATTCCACAAAGCTAGCACACTACACCCAGAATCTACCACATATTTATCTTGTTACAGGATTAGAAAAACCCGCCTAAATTCACCACATCATCTTCTATTGATCAAGCATCTTTAAATTAGCATGCATGCTCCTTGAGGGTGTGGGAGGTGTAATTTGCGTAGTCCGTTAATTGGGTAGGTGGTCATGAACTCCACCAGCCACCTTTCCCATCCCCCGGTTACTGCTGATTCCTGTTGACTTCAGGCCTCTCTGGTAATCACCCAGCTCTCGGTGCCTGCTGGGGCAGGATATTTCCTCTTTATCAGTTTTTCAGCTCTCCTTCAAGGATAGTCTTTAGCAAAGCATGCTTTTTATCAGTCCTTCAGCCCTTCTTCAAAGGTATAGTCATCAGCAAAGCAAGTAGTGTGTTTAACCCTGAATTAAACAGTGTCTAAGCACTAACCCAAACACATTTCTGTCCCTGTAAATTGGAAAATTCTACTTTATGGATATAGCAGCCACTGTCCTCTTGGATGTGCTCTGAGTTACCCAGTCCATTGTTGATACCAGCACGTGTTGGTGGCCTTGAATAGACATGGCAGATTCGTGGTGTCCTGAGTTTTTCAGTTCTTGCAGCAGATTCATAGGCTTGCAGGTCTTGGGAGACTTTCATATGCTACCCCTCAGCATGTGCTTCTCCCTTCAACCTGCTATTTTCTGGTATTTCTCTGTCTCACCCATAGGTACCTATACAACACTTTGATAAAAATAAAAAAGAAGGAGCTTTTATGAAAGTGTAAATCCTAGATATGTTAGTTTGATAAAGCAAGTAGCCTGGACAATATATTGAATAAAAAAGACACACAGGTAGAGGATCTGAAATTGAATATTATTTTATATCAGAAAAAATGTAGAAATAAAGAGTAGGAGGAGTTCAGAAAAGACAGAAGCATTGACCTTTCTATGTTAATAATGTGATAAACAATAGAAAAAATAATGTATAGCAAATATAAAATTAAAAGTCTAATGTTATTAGAAAGAGTACCTTTCCTCAATTTATTCTTAATCAAATTTTTCATACACTCTCTCTCTCTCTGTCCCAATGTTACATTAGTTATACAGCATTTCTCAGAAGCATATGGCTTCCATTCATGCATTTCAGTGCTCTGTCTGAGGATACCGAATGATGATCCTTAGCTCTTTCCTCCATTACTTTTAAAATTATTAGCTACAGAGCATTAGTAGAAAATTCACATTTGAAATAATCTCTGTTCTTACAAATGCAGACTTGGGAGCCCCCGCAGGATAGATTCCTTGTAATCCTTCCTAATGGATTTGATAAATACAAGGTGGATCAGAGAGTCCCTTAAAGGAATAACCCTGCTAGGGTAAACAGACTACAATGTGTTTAAAGTACACAGTATCTTGACTGTTGCCTTGACATCCACCCCACTTCCCTTCCTTGTGGGGCAAAGCAGCAGTCCGTGATAGACTGGGATATGGAAAAGCCAAGAGCTGGAAAATTAATTCTGGTTTGCAAGCAGACTGCTTTAGCACACAACTGATAAACAAGAAGCATCCTTATGCAATGCTATTCAGTCCTAGGGCCTGTGTTAAAAAAGTATTTAGGAAAAGTCAAGATATTAAAGTTTGAAAAATGGCTCAGTGGGCATCCATTTGCTACTCCTCAAAATTTTTCTATCTAATTTTCAAAAGTATTTTATGAGTGTTGGTAACATCATATCCCTAACTTTTGCTAAAATTCATATAAAATGTTATGAATGCTCTATAACAGGACTTTTGATAGAAAAAAATGAGACTCACAAAGTTTTTAAATTCTATTTTTGTAAATCTTTATTAACCTTTCACCAAATATTCATATGAGCTCAAATTTAATATTTTTGGGGAAATCCAAGTTGGTAAATGCTTTCTACTGTATTTGATCAAAACCAACAAAGGGATTTACATTGTTTCAAATTTTATAGCATAGAACCAAAGGAGTGGTTCTTCTATAATATATGATGAACTGACTTTGCTATTATTCAGGCAGAATGTAGTTATCATGTTTTATTATATAAATGAAATTTTTAAAAAAAATATTTAAGAATAATTTATTTTCTAAGAAAAAGTATTAGGTAAGGTACACTGGGTTTAGGTCTTATTCTGTTACCACTGAAGTAAAATGAAGGTTCTGTAAAAGATTATGTAACACAAAAGGGCCCATAAAATCAAGTATTTAAGATATATAGGGACACCAGTAAATTAAAGAAGACATGTTATTTTTCCTTTTTCATGGGTTACACTGGCATGCCTTTAGCTACAGACTAATGTCAAAAGAAATATAAATCAATTCCCCCGCAATGCCTCATATTAAAACACTGCAGTAAGATGAGATATGTTAATAATTATTTTGCATTTTGTTATTCTAAGAGTAATTGTGAATGCATTTTCAAGAGGTATTTTGTTCAATATGCATCTTGGAGTGAAAGAAATTTATAACTTGTTGATATGGTTTATGAGACTTTGTTTTACCAGACTGCTTTCAAGACAGAATGTTCTTTGATTTCTAAAGCTAAAAGGACAGAATTGCGTACTGAAAATAGGTTTGCAGAAAATACCTTTTAAAATAATGACAGAATTATTGAATCTGTATCCCTATTATTGAATCTGTATCCCTATTTGGGTTTTTTTGTTTGTTTGTTTGTTTTTTTCTTTATTTTTAGTGTTAATACTGTTCTCTATGATAGTGTCCGTGAAACACAACGGTATTGATAACTACGTACTATCAGGCAATAAAGAGCCATAATGCCAATAGAGGTGTGGAATCAAACCTCTGGAACATTGCAGTTTAAGATGACATTGGCATGTCACCATTGCCATTTGTATTGGCAAATACAAAACACTTTAATCACAGATACATGTGCAATTTTACAAATTACATGACCTTGCTTATCTCATGGGGTAGACAGTGCAATCCAGGAGGAAGGTCAGCACAGTGGTCACAGCTGTGTGGTGCACGATCAGAGGGCTGGTCTGTGGGGTGACCTGGCTGTCACCCTGCTGCCACCTTCTGCAGTCCCATCGGTCTTGCCTCAGGTCCTCTCCTGTGCACCCCTGGAGTCTCTCTTCTGTCACCAACATCTGTCTTTCTGCATGTCTCAAACAGCACCTTGCACAGCATCTACGCATGTCTCCCCAAGTGCCTTTCCCCTCGTGTCTCCCCAAAGTCTGTCCCCATGTGTCTCCTCAGGTGCTTCTCCTCAACACGTTTCCCCATGCACCTCTTCCCCCAGGTCTCCCAAAGTGCCTCTCTGCGCTATGTCTCCTGTGCCTTGCAGCTGCTCCTCTTTCCTAAATACACATGAGCCAGAGCACCTGGGGGTCCCCTGCCTGGCTGCAGTTTGGGGTGCAATGGGATGCTTACAGTGGTGTCAGAGCCAACTGGACCTTCAGGGCCTCCTCCATCCAGGCAACCCTGCAGCTCCCAGCTACCCAAACCTGCCACTTACATCCGATACGTGGACATTTAGCATCAGATCTTCCTTTCTTTTTTCCTTCCCTCCTCACTTTTTCAGACCTCACTCTCATATTTTGCTGCTAAGATTCAAGACTTTCTTAATGGACAATCTCAAGTCTTTCTTAATGGACAATCTTTTTTCATTGTTTCTACTATATGTGAAATATATACTTTTTCCTCCCATAGGCAGATTTACTGTTTTTATTGACTTGTAAACTAGTTACTTTCTGATCGGAAAGGGAAGAATTGTTATTTTGTTTGTGGGTTTTTTTTTTCGTTCCAAACACATAACTTGCCCTAAAGCACCAAATTTTCACTTTCTGAGGCAGTCTAAAGAAGTGCTGTAGAGTAAAGTACCAGCAGCCAGAGCTAAAGCGAGGACAGGAGATTGTGTACTGTTAAGGTTTCTAGTATCAATAACTATTTCGCAGATGCTTGAGTGGGATATCTTGGCTTTTTTTCAGGGCTAAGATTGACCTGGACATATGCAGTGCTAAATTACATTTTTTTAAATTTCTTAAGCATATCAGATGATTCTTTTACATATATATATATATATATATATAGTTTATGTGTAAGATGTATTTAAAAAAAAAAAAAGGAAAAGGGGAAAAGTCTTGTTAGGATTTCATTGGAGCATGATATAATTACTAGATAGATTTTTTGTATAATGTGTCTGTCTCAATACAAATAATCACCATATTAATGTATTTCTAGCTTATACTTTTATGAACAACAAACTCAAAGAAAATGAAAACAAAACAAGCAGGATAGTATGTGCACTTCTCAAAAGTGTCCTTTCTTGCTCCTGATGGTTGTTTTTGTTCTGTTTCTGTTTCTATCATGGCATCTGTTTTCCTTTTCTTTTTGACGTTCAGCTGTAAATGGCTGACAGGTTCTTTTTATATCTATTTAAATTCCAGTTGGGAATTAGCTCAAGGCCATGATCGGGAATAAATCAATGAAATATAAAGTGTTTTCTTAGTATCAGAGGCCTTCTTCTACAAAGATAATGTATAAAGCCAATTCAACGGTCAACAAATGTCCTATACTGTCACAAAGTTTAAGAAACTGTTACTGTTAGATGTAGTGTCACATGCATTGTATAAAGATCTCTGAGTCCGTCTATTAAAGAAAAACTGAATTGCTCTAACATGAAGTCATTTTGCAATGCTTGTCTCTCTGTTTCCTGTCTTTCTGACTCACCCACATTTCCTAGAGAGGCTTAAGACACATGAGCACATGGACTTCCCTTCGTCTTTGTGTAAAACTCTTATTTATATCATGAGGATTTAAGCTGTGGATTGAAGATGCTCACTTTACATATCCAGAAGCTCATCAGCCCTAAAGAGAAGAGATTTGACAAATCCTCCCTACAGAATGACTATGACATTCTAGTTCTGAGGTTTTATTCTAAGTGAAAAAGTCAGGAAGACATCTAATTTTTAATTAGTTCTCCCCATTTGGGACATCATCTGATTTTACTGGCAGAATTAGCAAGTGAAATCACTTAAGAGCTGCCATGTAAATGTCCCCTACCCCTAGGGCCTCAGTATATTAAATGAGTACAGTGTTAACCTGGAAACATTATTATTGATTTTAAATGAGAGCAGCTCTGAAATTTGGAGGAAATCATTACATTGAAATAATTATTTTGATTCCTTTCTTGATCACTGATAATGGAAATTAGACATGTTAATCTCTTTCATGCATAAAAGAGGACAATTTCTGTCCCCTTCCCCCATTTTACTAATTATAATAAAGAATTTAAATTCATTCCTGACTATATTTTATAGTGTTTTCTGACAGACAAGATTAAAAACTTGCAGGATGTATCAGAGAACAAACAAGGTTGCAAGTCTTTTCCTCGACTTTTATTTTAGAACTTCTTTTGCTAACTTAGTATGACTTTTTACTGAAACAATTTAGGAAAACATTCTGAGATTGTGTGGTTAATATTTCAAGTGTCATTTAAGTACTAAAATTCAGCCATATTTCTGTGGCCAATTTGTGACATTTAATTTGATTACAAATAAAGACTGTTTCTGTCGTATCAGTATGGAAGCTCATTTACTGCAAAATTTGCAACGCCTGTGTGAATTGTGAATGACTGCACCCCGGAGCCATACAGACAGCTGTCACATACTTAAAGCTCAGCCCTCCAAAAGTTCTTCAATAAGGGCCCCAGTCTTGACTAGTCCTATAGAACTGTCACTCTTATTACACATCCTTTTACTACTTGGAAACAAACAATGCCTAGAAATAAGAAGAGATTTGAGTATCTATGCTTCTCAGTCTCTGTTACTTGAATTGTACTGCTAACACAGAAGTCTCACTCAAAAAGAATCGAGCATTTCCAGTTAAATATTAAGACTGAAAACCAGTTAGGGTAAAAAATTATCAGTAATAACGTGCAATTTTTATCTGTATCTATACACATATATACGCACACACATGCATATGGATTCATACGTAATAAGTTTTAGCAAGAACACCTGATTGATAGAATAATAAAAAATACATTCAAGTATAATATAAAAGTATAGGTTTCCCAATTCCCTTCCATCTTTTTCAAAGAAAAAGATGACATAGGACATCTTAAAATAATTACACATTCTTACATTTTAAAACATAAATTCCTGGAAAAACACTAGCAAAAAAGAGGTCTTGATTTCACAAATCTATTCAAAATCAAAGGGAACAGCACCTTTTAAAATCAGAGAAGTGGTATATAAATCTATCTCAATAATGGAGAAGAGTAGTTTTAAATGTAATTTAAAGCAGTCTGAAAGGGTAAATAACCATAGAAAAAATTAATTATCACATTTATTGAAATAAAATAAAATATAAGAAATACATCCAATCTTCAGGAAACTCTGTAGTCTTTAGAAGGATAGAAAACTAGATACTTTCACCAAGAAGCAGCTCATCCATTTTCGACACCTTCAGGGATATATTCCTTTCTTAGTCACTAATGATTTTCAGAAGTAATGTATATGAGCAACAAGGTTACAGAAATGGTAATGAAATAGAAAAAAACCCCACCCAACAAACACAACAAAACAAGAACCAAGCCCATTCATTTTTACTTAACATAAATACCAAGATCTAGATTTAAAAATCTAGATTCAGTTAGAAACTACATCACTTTCTTAGACTGCTTTACTGGATATGGTCCTACCAAATTTAGGGAACTGTGCCAATTTGCATTGCAATAGACTTTGGCCTTCTATTATTAATACATTATTAACATCATTAATATTAATAAAGCAAAACACTTGGGGCTATTCTATCAAGACAACTTTTTATTATTTTCAGTAAAAACTGCATCTGCTCTCAATAATCAAAATCAACTCTTGTCATTATATAAAATATTATATCTAAAAATGGAAATTTGCTTCTAAGAACTGTCAAGAAGCATACAAGAATTCATTAAGAGTTGAAAGACTTCTGTTAAACAAAAGCAGAGTACTTGAAAAATACTTAGAAATCAGCCTAACCAAATGGAGCCTGGAAAAATATATTAGTCAGACAGAAAGGGATCCAATTCTATAGTGCTCTTGATCATGCAGTCATTTGCAGCTGCAGAATACGGATGTAAATCATTATCATTTTTGTATTTCTAAGAATGTAAATATATATGTATACTCAAGAACTGTCCTGATTTTCAGCTAGGATAGAATTAATTTTCACAAGAAGCTAGGAGGGGACACAGATGGGATAGGTGACCCAAACTAGCCAAAGGGGTATTTCATACAATATGACGTCATGCTCGGCATATAAAGGGGGCCGGCTGGGGAGGAGCGGGGGCTCCAGGACTGGCTCGGTGTCTGGTTTTTGGGTGAGCAAATTGCCTTGGGTATCACCCACTTTATACATTCTAAGTACTGTTGTTGTTATTTTCCTCTTCCTTTACTGTCCCAGTAAACTGTCGTTACCCCAACCCACGAGTTTTACCTTTTTCTTCCAATTCTCCTCCCCATCCCACTGGGCGGGAGGGGTGAGTGAGTGAGCAGTTGCGTTGTGCTTAGCTGCTGGCTGGAGCTAAACCATGACAAGAACAAAATAATTGGAATCTGTGAATTTTGATTTCTAAGACTTATTATTTCTTTCTATTATTGGAAAAATAAGTATAAAAGCAGCTCCTTTATCAAATTGCCAGATAATTTTGACTTGCAAATAAGGCCCAAAACTGTACAATATTTAGATGGCCCACAGTAAATGTATATTTTCTGCATATTTCTCTGACAACATAGTCCCTTTTGCTGCTACTGTCAGATTCTTCTATATGGTTCTGTCAGATATGGAGCTTAAAGAAAGAAACCATTTTGGCAACAACTTTGCCAATCACCTTCTGTGAATAATATCTTGGAAAAGATATAAGGAACTGATATCTGTTATATATACCACCCAAGAATATTAATTCCACTGCTGACAGCCACAATCTGCCTGATTTATAGGCCAGTCAATATGGTTTTATACAGAGGTGGGAGATGATTAGAAGTCAAGATTTTTCTTTTCACTCTTAATTTCAAACTTTTCTTGTCTTTATTTTCTGTTATGATTTGTCACAAAAACTTATATTGTATGTCCCTAGAATAGAACAAATAAGAAAGTATTACCCTAATAGAAAGAGACATTCATCTGTGAAAGAAAAAAAAAAAAAGTCATCTCCAAATGGTAGGAACTCATCAAGGTATAATCAAAGAAATGTCTTGAGCAGAAGCTGTTTCAACGCTCGAAGTGTACGTACAGTTTGTCACTGTATGTCCTCCACCTTGCTACACACTGGTTCCTTTGCTCCTTTGGGTTACTGATTCTCATTTGGTTACATCAAGTTCCAGCAGAAGTATGCTTTATGAACCATGGCAGGACACAAATTGCTGTAAGCAGGCATATTGTACTCAACTACTGGCTAGCATACTGATAATAACTATACAGTGAATCTTGCTTTTTCAGTAGGTACAAACCTTATGATTCACAAGTACCATGAATAAATCATCTAAACTCGCTATGTCCCTCTCTAGCTCTGAATATCCATGGAAGTACTTTGGTGTGAGCTCCTGGGGAATCTATTGGTAGACCAGCATGTATATCCCACAGACCTTATTAAAAAATATAGTTATTTCCAAGCCATTGACAAGAATTATGACTTTTTTAATTTTAAAGAACTGCTAGGAGACAAACTGGAGTCTTGGTTCTATGTTACATGATTTCCTTATGGTCAGAGGACTGGTCCAGGCTGTCAAAGACCTTCATTTAGTCCACATCTTACACCAACAGGGTAAAACAAACATCCTGGACTTCCCAGGAAAAAGCCTTAGACATTACTCTAACTGATGTTGGGTTGGAGCAGATAAATTCTCTTGGTTCCTCCTTTTGAATTGGTGCTGTTATGCAATAAGAAAAACAACATTTAATGTGTCAGGAGAGATACAAGTGTGAAAATAACTCCTATATATTCTGAAAGTTGGATGATAAGAATTTGGTGCCTCTGAAACAGGAGGGACAAATTAATAATAAATTTTCAATTTCTCTCAGTATTTCAACTGCTGCACTATTGTGGATTAATTAACTGATTACTGATAATATTTTTTTTGAGAGAGTGATTATTATTGCAATTTATGAAGGACAAATATGGTGAAAATTTTTTTTCATTTTGGTTTGAGATTTCTATATGGCCACTCAGAAGATGTCGGCAGAGTCACTGGATTCAGTATGCAGCATCAAGGTTCAAGACTGCGGTTATGCAAACAGGTCAGAATGACACTCCCTATGAACATGCACACAAACAAAGCACAGTGACATCAGTGATTTTTAAAGTCAAACCGGGGTGGGATTTATATATTTATTTTTGCATGACATGCTAAATCCAAATTTTGGGCTTGGGCAAAGCCAAATTTCCCAAACTCAAATTACGACTCCAAAGTTACCTATTGGGTCTTGCCTGTAATCACATTTCAGGGGTAGCATTTGCTTCAGGTTGGGTCTACCAGTTACTCATGCAGTTATTATTTTGCAAAGGCCTCTGTAAAGTGTCAGTACTTTCCAGCCTGGATACATCAGCTCGGAATAGTCAAATTTGCCAGCAAGATGTCTAAGAGTCCTCAGTGTAGTTAATGCTCACAGTAGATTTTTGAGAAACATAATTAAATTGTGTTCAGTATCACAAAATGTGAATGAGTAAGAACATAGCAACAGTCTTACCCCTGCCATTGTAATGTAGAGAAAATATATCTACTTAATTAAAATGATCTAACTGTAATCTGATATGGACATTCATTTATCAAGGATTAATTATAATACACAAATGCTGTTTATAGTTACAAGTACACTATTAAGCACAACACAGTATAAAATCCAATGAACATATGGCATTTGCAGAACCAGCAGAGCCACCAAAAAAAACATAGCAGTTGTCATATTTTATTAATCATATGACAAACTAGTGCTGCATTGTAATTACATGAGCAAGATAGTCAGCCAACATCATTATCTGAGCTCTGGCTTTCTTTGAATCCCTTGTAACTTAGAGGCCCTATTATTTATGAATACTACATTGTTTTACTGAATGTGACTTATTGTAGGGATAGTGGGTTGAGTTATTCTCCAGTATTATTCCAATATAGCAATGATTTATGCTAGGTATTAATTTTGTCATGTTTCATATTGTATCTATTTATATATAGTTCTTGGCAAGAATAACTAGTCCAATATTCCTTAGGTAATGAGCTATTAAGTTCAACAAGTGAACTTACAGTGCCCTTAGAAATAAAGCATTCACATTTACCTCTCATTCATGTCAGAAGTTAATAATTTCACAAGTTAATAACTTCCATCTAACACAGGTAATCAATATTATTCTGTTTCATAAGTTGGAATGAACACAAAAATTACCTTAGTAACAGATACCAGTAGCATCCAAAATTAAAAAAAAACCCAAACCCAACAACAAAACACCTTTTTGATAACTGAGAAACAAGTAAGTTTGCAAGAATTAAAATACCACTGAACAAGGAACTAAAAACTCACAGATTTTAAGAAGATAGCTCTAATTATTTTCATTATATGAATAAAGCCTGGAGATACAATCCAACAGTCAGTGCAATATCTTAAATAAACTTCATGTTGCATGCTGACCATTATTTGGATAAATAATGATTAAAATAATAATATCTCATTCTTATATTATTGATTTCTTCTCAGCAATAATAAAAATTCAAGAACCTTAAATATGTCAGGGTCATTACACACCTTGGCAGTGCTCATCTTGCATCAAGATGCACTAGATAAAAGACATTTTGCCTTGGAATGCCTTTGTTATTACTATTTAGACACAGATAAAGAAATTATCAGTCTATTCTGATTTTAAAAGTCAACAACAGGTCAAGTAGACACTCCAATTATTTCACTCAGTGGAAAAAAAAAATAAAAAAAAATACCTAAAATGTGTTGATTGGTTTACATAGAAAACTTATTACAGTTGCAACAATTTACTAGCAGTTCCTGGGAGAAGTTGAGGTCAAGCAAAACAGAGTAACAATAGGTGAAATACTGAACATATTACATCCAAGTGGAAGCCAAGCAGAATTTTAAGCTTAGAGGATAGTCCTATATGTTTTTCTTGTTATCTGTTAATATATCGATATAGGCCAAAATTGTATTTTATAAACCTCTTCATTCCAAAGTTATAGTCTCCAATTTGCTTATTAAATATTAAATATTTTCAAATGACTTAATTTTATGTACTCAAATCTATTCAACTGACACAAGACATCACTTATGACAGCAGAATCCTTTCTGCAAAGGGTTCTGCAGAGGATTTGTCTGAAATTGAAGGGATTGCAGGAGAAGCTATGGCACAGGCATAAATAAACAAGAACAAATCACCTCACATGGATGAATCAGATGAATCTGTATCAAAAGCATGTGATCTATTGTCTAAAACTGCATTGATACCTGGCTTGCAGAGGAGTAAACATGGCTAACTTTTAAAGAAGTTGTCATGGGTAGGCAGTGAACCACATCTTAAAAACTCTGGCTTACACTGAACAAATTAAGAAACTGCAAAAGACAGGATTAATAGTTATGTGCATAAATATGATCTTCTTCATTCAGTAGCTTACTCATGGTTTTCTCTTCCTATCAAGACAAATAAATGCTTTAAATCTTGCTTTTCAAATTGGAGCTTTATTCCACAATAATCTATAGCCTGGAGGATAGTGCATATGCAAAAAAAATCAGAAAAAATGTAGGTTTAAATCTTCAAGGAGATGAAGGAATCTGAATCTCCATCTACTATATCCTAATAAACTGCCACAAGAAAGGGAAGCCAAACTCTTCTTGTTGTGCTCTGTATTTTAAGAAGGACTGTTAATCTTGAGTGGAGAAAATATCCTCTCTGGAGATCGGTATTGTCTGAAGAGTAATGGCACTGAACAGATACTTCTCACTATTGGCTAACTATTGACTTATCATTCAGCACTGTAGTCTTCTAGTCAGCCTCAGATATATAACTTTGTGTAGGAAGCTAATAGTCTAACAAAAATGACTGGGATTTCGGTCTACAGTGAACATGTCTAGTTTTCAGACTTAAAAATGAGGTATTGCAATAATATGCTGCAGTGCCTAAATTCCTTTCCAGATCTAATCCCATATTAATTTCAGACAACACTTACACTGTTTGTTTCTATCTATTAATGGAGTATGTTAATCCTACCGGAAACATGTAGCAATACTTTGTGAGTAGTATTTTTTTATTGTTCCAAAATGAGCTATTCATAAACTAAGCATATCTAAAGTAATTATGTCAAAAAAACCCCACAAATTTTGAAACTACAATAGAATAGATTTTGCTTTTAACATAATTGGACTAATTTATGTCATGAAATTGGATTGATGTATTTTGAAGTACACAGCCTTAATTGCTTCTGTAAAAGCATTGAAACAAACAAAACCCCAAACAAACAAGGAAGCAAAAATAATTTCTAATGTACCCTAGCAGTCTGGCAAAAGAGAGAAGAGAGCCCTAACAAATATGACTTATTTGGATGAGGGCATGAAAAGGCATTTGAGTTCTTTGAGTTCCCTGAGAACTCAGAAGGCAGTCCAGAGTTGTTCTTCGGATGATACAACTGTGGATACATTTTCTTTAATGGTCATAATAAGAAATTTTTCTATGACAGAAAAGGATATTAATTATATGTTACATTATCAATTTAACTTTGTATACGGGCAGAGTAAATCTTCAGGCAGCTCAAACAAGAAATTTTAAAAAAAAATAAAATTGGGTGCATTTTTATGATTCTGGGTCATCTTATTAAATGCCAGACTAACATATTGCAAACCATTATGCTCTGTTTTTAGTTAAAAGGAAAAATACTTCTAAAACCTTCTGGCTAGATTTTTTGTAGGTTAAACCATACTCTTTAAATTAAATTAAAACTAGAGGAAAGAACAGTGTTCTATAAATCTTCATCAGTGAACTCATTCCCAACTCTAACAGAAGACATATATTTTGTGAAAAGGCTTCTTGTCTCTCTCATGTCTTCTGACACCTTCTTTTCTTCCAGTTTCTTCCATCATGTTGCCAGGGTACCATTCCTAAAAGTGCGTGAAGATCAAAAAGAACCTCTAGAACAGAAAGAACAAAACCATTGCCAAATGCCAAATCAAGTGTAAGTTTGTTTTGTTGTTTGTTTGTTTTTTAATTTACCTTCTCAACCATTCTCCATCTCATCATTTATATTACCATTTCTGTAGCATCACTGGCTTTCAACTTATAGGACTTAATTTCACTTGGCCAAAACTAGTCCATACACGATGCTCTGCAGGGCCCATTACCAAGTTAGATTTCTGTCCACCCAGCTAGATTTCTATCAAGGAGGAATGATATGACGTAACAGTCTAATGATGTTACGCTCTGCTTCCACAATTTATGCTGGACATTAACTTCGATGAATTTTAAAGTAAGTTTATCATCTGACTTGTTTGACCAGGTATTCCTTCTAGCAGCTATATAAATCTAAACATATAGGTTAGTAGATTACAGGTAAAGAAGTACTGACAACTTAGTGACTGTGGTGTCATTCAACTTTCAAGTGTATAAAGAACTTGACTCAGGCATTACATCTCTATCTGTCCATATACCAACCACACTTAGTTCAGTTATAAGAGCCAACACAGCATTTCGAAATTTATGTTGTGTAAACATACAAACAGAATGCACAGGCAAATCAGAGACTTCTACAGGACTCAAATATACTATAGCAAGAGTAATATAAAACAGTATATAAAAATTTCCTAATAAAAAGGCAATAGCTAATGAAATGTCAAATATCAAAAATAACCATCAGTAGAAGACAGGCCTCTGTAGGTATCTTACACGGCAATCACTTGAGAAGGGCACAGGGACTGTGTCATATCTGTCATATCTCTTTGAATGTCAAGGTAACTGGATGGTGCCTGATCTTACCATTGACTATAATGTAAACCACAGTATTTAGCTTTCAAAATTACATGTAATATCTAAATGCACACAAATTTTAGTGTGTGCAGTCTGGAGCTAATTCCCACCTTGTGTGACACTATAGCTACTTTATCCTATGTTCTTACCAAATTCATTCTTCTGGCCACAGAACTATCCTTAAAAATCTGTCTTAATCTGTCTTAAACTACATTTGAAAAGGGACCCAAAGACAGCGCACAGGAACTAGAGAGCATAGTCTGTGTATTTACTCCATATGTGAGCAGCAAGCCCAAAGACTTTAACTGTGAGACACATTCACAGGAGGATCAAGTTCCAGACAGTATGTGTACAGAAAACTAGATCCACTGATGTACTACTTTCACACCTTTAAAACATACACATAACTTTTGGAATTTAATGTACAAATCTATAATAATTAAATTAGCATGTATGTTTCAGTCATGTTTTCTTTCAGAAATAGATGATAAAATGCAATATCTTGCTAAAATAGATTCATTTTAAGATCTCAAGGTAAAACTCCAGCAATCGGTGGTAATTTTCTGTATAGTTAAAATGGAGAGAACAGAAGGAATAATCAATAGCTCTGACTCTGCAATTGACTTCGAGTGCACTTTTTAATTAACTTTTTAAATCACAGTTTACTCTTAATAGCATTTAACATAATAAAATCTTTTATTCTGTTTGTAGCTTTCACAAATGTAGTCTTTTTTTATTTAGCTAAAATCTTTCATTCTCCTACTTGATGGCAAATCTTCATGCAGAAAATAGAAATACAGTGGACTGCAAAATTATCAGACATAGCTTTGTAACTAACATTTTTTTCTTAATTAAACTATAAGGATCATTCAAATAAAATTTAAAAGTCTAACAAAATATGAAAACAGGAAGGTTTTTTTCTAATAAAAGAGATTTTAAAGTATGTTTTTACAGTATAGAGAAATTTCAGTAAGAAGATGATGTCAAAGTTCATGAAGAAATAATTACCAAGTAAAACCTGACAGATTATATACACTAGATAAGACAATGACATAGAAGTAAACTTTTATTTAGGGCTAGAACATTTGAGAAAAGGAATCAAAACCAGAATGTGGTAATAGTTATTTGAAGTCACTCAATGCCAAATTCTATTAATGGCATTACTGCAAATGTTAGCTGACTACATATGTCGAGATATGTTAAGAAGAGGAGCACAAAAGTGATAAGCACTTATTGCTATTTCTCCTATTATCAACCTTTTACCATTGGCATTTTGGTCTTCCTAGTTACCTGTGTTAAAAGTATAATAAAAAGTCTGTACTTAAAAGAAGTGTCCATAGGCATGAAGATTGGCTTTAAATACCTGCAAAATTACACAAAAGGTGGAATCTTGTTAGGGCTGCAAGACCATGAGTAAACTGCTGGCGAGACCCTGCCCTGAGATCACATTACATTAACTAAGCAGGACATGACACGACATGGGAAACTGCTAGATATGACAGTGTGAGAAGCTGACATAAGTTAGAGAGAACATCACGAGGCATGGCAGGGGTGCACAAGTGGTTAATGCAGAGCTGAGAAATGACTGAACTTCACAGGTAGTTGGAGGGAGTACTGGGGAGCTTCATGACGGTAGTATCTTGCAGGCCAGCAGTGCCAAGGTAACCTCATCAGCAATAACCTACCAGGCTGAGGTTACCTAAGTAATGGTAACAGAAACATCAGATTTGGATAAGGGCATAGCAAAACTGGGACCAATAGGGAAAAAGTAACTGAGGGCAATTGGGAGAGATTGGGGCATACAAAGGGAGGTACAAGGGTGGCAAAAATGAGATTCAAGATAAAAGAAAAGCAGTAATAAGGTATGCTAATGTTGAAATTGCTGTTGTCTGGGTGTACCTGCTGGGCAGCTCCACACTTGATCACTGTAGCCTAAATCTGGACCATAGACAAAGCCTGTTGCTCTGAGAATAACACGGGAGTCAGCCCTGCAGGCAGGATGGCTTGGACAAATCAATAGTATCTCCAGGTCAGGTCTTGTTCCTGACAGCATCCACATCTGCCCATCACTTCTAACAAGTATAATATTTTGACACAAACCTTGCCATGCAATTCATGCAACTCAGATTTCAGTTTTTTAGCTTCTGATGTAATTCTAAATAAGAAAAAGGCACTCACTGGAAAAGTGGTATCAATGTTTATTGATCCAGAGACATCAAAACAAGACTTTTCTTAAATTATTTAAAAAAAAAACCAAACTGATTCATGGTTTAGGATTTCTACAAGCACAATTAATAATTTGTACTTCTAATAGTACCAGAATGCTTCTTTCTTTGACTTCCAAACAGATGGAAATGTGAAACAGGCAAAGGGATATCAACAAAGACTGTGCATGCACATGGGATAGATTAAACTACTAGAAAAAATTTGCCTGAGATCTGAGACATTTCATTTCCAGTACCTGAGGAAGAATACTATCTTGAATTTATTGTCCTTAAATGGCATATGCCTACACATATACAACATTGCTGGACCACAACTCTCTTAAACGGTATCAACAACAAGGCTATAAAACATAAATACATAAAATATACTGTAGTAAGAAGACAGAAAATTCTGTTCAAAAGTATTTATCAAATTTCCTTTTTTTTTTTTTATGGAGTCTTATGATCTGCATGGAGAACTTTCAATATTCAATGCCTACTTTGGAAAAAAGTACAGAAGAAACTGCAAAAAATGCAATTTATTGAGCTGAGAATCAAGTGCTACACCTGTTGTAGAATCTATTGCTTCAAGAAGACTAAAGATTTATTACCTCCATCTTTATTATCAAGCAAATTTCAAGAGCCTAAAATTATTCTCCATATTCTCTCCCTCCCTCTCTAAATCATATACTGTACTGGTTTTGGCAGAGATGGAGTATTGCCTACCATACAACTTCATGCTCTGTACATATATAACTGGGAAAGCTAGCCAGGAGGCAGATTTGCTGCTCAGAAACAGACTGGGCATCGTGTTGGGTTTTTTTTTCCTTTCTGCATGTGGTGAGCAATTGCGTGACTTGTTTTTATATTTTTATTATTATTGTTTTTGTTCTTGTTGTTGTTTTTCCTATTATTATAATTCTCTTCCTTTGTAATCCTATTAAACTGTCTTTATCTCAACTCACAAGTTTGGGGTTTTTTTCCCCATTGTCCTCTCCATCCTCTTGGTGGGGAGGGGTGAACAAGCGCCTGCGAGTTGCCTAGTTATTGGCCGGTGTTAAGCCACGACAGTCCTTTTTGGCTCCCAACATGGAGCACGAAGGGTTGAGATAATGACAGATCTGACCAGAGCATGTTAAAACAAATTTGCTATAAGCATTCATTTTATTAGTTCAATCATCACTGGTCCACTGGTCATAATGTTGTTTTATTTGTTCTCACAGTTGTTCTCAAGAGTTGTGTTACGTAACACCTTACTTGCCACATATACTGGTTATCAGTGTTGATGTGTGGTTTGTCACCTCTGGGCGCTGGATTATGGTTATTGGTCTGTTGTTTGGTGTACTACTGGCTTATGGTATGATAAAATCATCAATAGTCAGACTAGTTTTGTATTTGCATTCAGCAGCGGCAGAGTGACAGCAACGGTTTCATCTCTCTACTTCGGCAGCCGTCTGTTGGAAGCCCAATGTACCTGACCCATGTGGCAGAGGTTTGCACAGAGCATACCACCAGTGTATGCCAAATCATTGGCAGTACTGGCCTGGAAAGATGAAGAGGCACCAACAATGAATGAAGTGGCTGGCCAACTCCAGCAGTATGAAGAAAATCTCTCTTCCTTCTTACGGGCCTGTGTCTCAGCTGCATAAAGACTGTCCGAAAAGTCTGAAAACCTGTTCAAGAAACTATCTGGGGAGGTCTGGCGTCTCAAAGAGGATATGTCCAATTCCCTGCTTGTATCTCAGCTATTAGAAGGAAGTGTTTCCCTGCTCAAGAGAGAGGATATAGAGGGAATATACCATGAGGCACCCTGTGGTTTTACCTGTGCAACCACAGAGAGGACATGAGGAAGTGGTATGGAAAACCCACCTCAAACCTAGAGGAACGGGTATGTGAATTGCAAGGAAAAACAATTGCAAATGGGGGTTCTTCCAGGAAAATTGCTGCTTCAGTGTCCAGTGGGCAGTTCCCCAGAGCAGGAGGACTGATCGTACTCCTGATCTCATGGAAGGAGCTTCTGATTTATATTTACAAGAAGTGAGTAACAAGGATGAGATTCAAACCCATGTGTGCTACATGAATCCATTCATCAGTAACGAATACTATGACCAGAGGCCTTGCCTCCAGCCAGGTGGAGGAAAGGGACAACTGGGTTTACTGGACTGCGTGGATTCGATGGACTGGCACATCAGACCCTCAGGAGTATAAGGCTCTAGTACACACTGGTGCACAATGTACCCTAATGCCATCAAGCTATAAAGGGGCAGAACCCATCTGTATTTCTGGAGTGACAGGAGGATCCCAACAGTTAACTGTATTGGAAGCTGAAGTAAGCCTAACTGGGAATGAGTGGCAAAAGCACCCCATGGTGACTGGCCCAGAGGCTCCGTGCATCCTTGACATAGACTACCTCAGGAGAGGGTATTTCAAGAACCAAAAACGGTACTAGTGGGCTTTTGGCATAGCTGTCTTGGAGATGGAGGAAACTGAACCATTGTTTACTTTGCCTGGTTTCTCAGAGAACCCTTCTGTGGTAGTGAATGGCACCTGTTGTTCTTCAACCCTCAGCAACCCTGCAACAGAAGATCCAGCCTGCCCAGATCCCCCTGTAGAGCCTTCCTACCCTCAAGCAGATCAACACTCCCACAAAACTTGGTGTCATCTGCAAACTTACTGAGGTTGCACTCGATCCTCTCATCCAGATCATTGATAAAGATATTAAACAGAACTGGTCCCAGTACTGAGCCCTGGGGAACACCACTTGTGACCGGCTGCCAACTGGATTTAACTCCATTCACCACAACTCTTCGGGCCCGGCCATCCACCCAGCAAAGACTGCATCTATCCAAGCCATGAGCAGCCAGTTTCTCCAAGAGAATGCTATTACTACTGCTATTACTAAGCATGTCATTACTACTATGATTGCTATATGCCATAACAACAGTATTACAGTAAGAATCACCTAGAATAATGAAGAATGAACTTTGATGAAACCAAACAAGGTGCAGAGGTGATGAAACCAGAACTTGCTTCAGCAATGAGTGCCCAGCAACTTCCCTGAAATCAACATCTTCAACCCACAAACTCCAACATCACACACCATCTCTCCTGCCCTTGAAAGACCGTTATGACAGATGGAGCCCAAGTCATAGACTAAATGAACTCAACAGATATTTTAGAGTGATGGCCCAGAGACTAAGAGAATGATATCTGAGTGTACATATCAAAAGACAGGAAAGTGATGGTGATTAATTGGAATGTATTGGGAAGTATAGGACCTGGGCATGATGTAGATGGTATGAATAAGGTGTAGATACTGCCCTGGTTTCGGCTGAGATAGAGCTAGTTTTCTCTCTAGTAGCTGGTATAGTGCTTTGTTTTGCATTTAGGATGAGAATAATGTTGATAACAGACTGACGGTTTTAGTTGTTGCTAGGTAGTTGTAGTGTCTACACTAAGTCAAGGACTTTTCAGCTTCTCACGCCCTGCCATCTGCACAAGAAGCTGGGAGAGCACAGCCAGGACAGCTGACCCAGACTGGTCAAAGGGAGATTCCCTACCATGAAATGTCATGCTCTGTATATAACTGGGGAAGCTAGCCGGGAGGCAGATTTGCTGCTCAGAAACAGACTGGGCTTCGGGTTGTTTTTTTTTCCTTTTGCATGTGGTGAACAATTGTATTTGTGCATCACTTGTTTTATTATTGTTGTTGTTGTTGTTATTGTAATTATTGTTACTACTATTATTATTATAATTATCTTCCTTTGTTATCCTATTACACTGTCTTTATCATAGCCCACAAGGTTTTTGTTGGTTTTTTTTTTTCATCCTCCTCCCCATCCCCTTGGGGGAAAGGGCTGAGAGAGTGGCTGTGTGGTGCTTAGTTACCAGCTGGTCTTACACCATGACATACACTTACTGTACAAAATGCTTGTGTCATAAGTTTTTATTAATCTAAAATATTTTCACCTCATTTACTTTACAATCCTACATCTAGTTCCACGGAAGATACTAAATTTATGGAGCGACATACAATGAATGCAGACAAGGAAGAACTGAATCTTTCAGCAGAAAGCAACAGAAGTCTGCTCCATTAATGATAAATTCTTTTCTTGATTAGAAACAATTAAACATGGATTTAAGAAAATGAAAGTTCCCATCTTGGCTTCTATAAATTTATCCTTCATTTGTAATATTATGAACTTCAATGAAGAATTTGGTCTTGGAGCACTTTAGTATGTTCAATAAAGAAAGAAAATTTATCAAAACATGGAACATGGAATATTTCAAATTTCATACAGTACAGAACAGAAAAAAAAAAGACTAATATGTGATCAAATTATAGAATAATATCTAATTATTTTAAGAGATGAAGAAAGAAGGGATAATATGCAGTCAGATTAAAAAAAATACTGTTTAATAGATATAAACTCCTCTCCAATTAAAAAAAAAAGTATAATCTGGTATAGTTTTAGTATAATGAATATCAGTTTTAAATGCATAGTCAAAACACTCACTTAGCTATCCATTACTGTTTTTTTTTTTCCTAGTGATCATGGGTCACATTCATTACAATTGTCATATTTCAGCAATTCTGTCATTGAGAGATCATTTTCAAAGGTATCTTTGAAACGATTCCTTCTCTTTTCATCATACCATGAAAGTAACAACCTCAATGGCACTCTACAGTCCACTGCTGGAGACACGGATGAGTGCGTGAATTGTGGCAATGACTTTGGAACTCCTAAGTAGGCAATACTTCACAAGTTAACTCATCGCCTTGTGGAAGTGCCTTGTTCAACACTCTAGCTTACATGCTAGAGTGTTCAAAGAAAAAAATAAAATTAAAAAATTGAATTATGTGGGAAAATCCAGAAAACAATTTAAAAAAGACCTGGACTTACATGCAAATAATGGCTTTTTGTGTTTTTCAGCATATTCTATCAAATTTTGATGCATCAAATTTTCTGCATTTGTGTTCTTATCAACAGAAATGTTCCAGATACTTTATGACCAGTTTAAAAAAAAAAACAAACAACAAACCACAAAAACCCCCAAGACCCCAAAAGTGATACTATGAACTCCACTGTAATTTGGGAAAAACTTCATGAGGAGGCTTTCAGCTCTGGAACTGTCTTTGATGAAGATGTCTAACTCATGTCTATCTTGACCTACCATAACTCCTGTGGATGACACTTTCAGTTAAATGCTTTTAAATCCTTTTCTTCTTAGTTATAATTTTGTATTTCCATTGTCTTTAGGTTTTCTGGCCATGGAGTCCTTATTTCTACTATGTGATACACTTATATATACACCATAAATGTAACTGAGATGCTAATTTAACCTTAAAAATGAAATATTCAACCTGGATACCTAACATAGGTGTTGCAGTACTAAGGCTTGTAAAATTTTTTACTGGGTCTTCACTGCCTTGCTTTTCAATTGTTTGAAATGGAAAACACGAGGTAAATACAACATATTATTACTTTTTGTGCTATTTGTGTGAATAAAAATGAATGCTATATTGGGTTTTTCCCAAGAAATGTTTACTGCCCAATGTTAATGAATACTAATTTACATTTAATCAGGACAGTATTTCACATAAATTCCAATTAATGGGAATACATTTTTCTATTGCCAAGAGATAAGTGGTGTTCAACAAAGTTTAAAGTATATCTAAAATTCAAATTTGATTTTGATGCACATTTTACTAAATAAATATTAAAAGGTGTACATGCCAGTTTATTCAAGAGTGACATACAGCCTACTTAACAAAGAGATCTAATTTATGACTAAATGTTAGGTGTTTTGTGAGTCAGAGCACCTGCAGTTCTTAAATTCTCTGGCAGTCTCTTGGGAACATCAGTGGGCAGCTATCTTTAAAGATACTAAGATAAATATTCACAAATCAAAAAATTATATTTAACATTGGAGAAGTTCTTTCAATTTTTTGTTTTGGAAAATGAGTTATTTCTCTCTAAAAATTAGAAATTATACCAATGTTAAGAAAGTAAACTTTCAGAAATTTGTGAAGATAGATTTAAGATAAATACTGAACTAGAAATCCACACATTTTCTTAGACTTGACCACGTATTATCTCTAAATGTTTTAATTATTTTCACTGACAATATTGCAATTTTTAATACAATAAAACTGATACTTCCTATGCAAATGTACAGATAACAAATTACAGTATACTCGTGTAACCCTCGACCAATGGGTTCGGCTGTTTGTGATCAAAGGCTTAGCTTTCTGCAGCACAGCTGTGTAACTTTGGCACAGTTTTGCTGAGAAAATTATTTGAAGTGTGAGAAAGTAAGCAGTCTAAAGCCGTGGAAGGTAAAAAAAAATGGGGGATGGGGAGAAAAAAGTGTAGATATGAAAAATGCTGACATTAAAAAGTATAAAATCCTGAAAAAAAATCAGCAACAGGAAGGATCAGCCTGTTTGAAGAACAAGGAGGGTCTTCTCCATCTGCTAACTGCCCAGCCAACTGAGACTCATCAGGGACAACTATTAGAGATGGCAAGGATATTAATGGTTGCAGCTATCTACCACATGTATTAACCAACAAATAATTGCTTTCCACTCCTAAGCTGTTCATATCTTACTGACAGTCTCGTCCTTTATGATAAAAAAACAGATGAAGTGACTCAGAAAAAGAGGGTTACTCTTGGTACAGTTAGGCTAACCCAGCCTTCACAATCATTATGCTAAGGAAATTTGAAAAAAAAGCTGCAAACAAGGATGAACACTAGTGAAGGTTTTCTAATTTTAAAATTTATTAACATCATCATCATTTCAAGAATTGCAGTTT
Source organism: Grus americana (assembly GCF_028858705.1). Taxonomy (NCBI): domain Eukaryota; kingdom Metazoa; phylum Chordata; class Aves; order Gruiformes; family Gruidae; genus Grus; species Grus americana. The sequence goes on from NC_072852.1 coordinate 176,329,234, forward strand.
AAGATAATTTCAATTATAGAAAATACCTTGTTTGAGGCATTACTAAGATGCGATTTAGAATTTAAAAGAGCATTAAGTTCTTGAATATAGGTTAGTGTTATGGTGACAGATTTTAATTTGGAATAATTTTGAGTATGCTTCTATTTTGGTTTAGATCTACAGTTTGTTCAGATGTATCTCAATAATATGAAAATTAAGCTGTACTAGTATAATTGATTTTGTTTGAACTATGGTTTTATACCTCATTAAACAACATTTCATAAACATTTGCTACTATATTATGAAGACAAACCAAATTTGATTTAATAACACTCAATAACATTTTTGAAAGAATGCCATGTATCTTGCCGCAGCTTTTTTGCTTGTGAAGGTCAAAAATGTTTCATTTTTTGTTATTCCTTAAATTGCTCAGAATGTCTACAGTATACTTGATGTCACCCACAATACTGTTAAAAGGTGGTTAGTTTTCTTTCACTTCCCCTTTTTACATTCGTGTATGTCAGCTTTATGTATTGACACTCATATATTTGCAAAAATACATACTGATAGTGTAGTCAAAGTCTGCACAGTAACCCCCCTACCATTTTCCACTTCTGCATGTAAATTCATGTGGTCAACTGGTTTGAAAGGAGTGTCTCTCCAAATAGATAAAATAGCAATTTCTTTGACAGCCAAATTTATCCATTTTGTCTGTGTGTCATTCATAAAATTGTGATGGTAGGACATATCTTTCTTTGAAGACAAAGCAGTGGTAAAAATGTTGAGAAAACGATGAAAAGAGCACCTAGACTTCCAGGATAAATGAATGAGTCATGAGCTATCACAATATAACTTCAAATGCCTTTTCTTCAAATTTATAATTTTATTCAGATTTTTTAGACTGTAAACCTTAAACTCAGAATAATATCTAAAATAATGCATCTTTTGAACATCATCAGAGACTCAAGTTTAGCATTAAACCTAAATGAATGATGAAGCAATATCAACAAAATAATTGAGTTGCTTTCATATTTAGCAAAACAGTAGAGGAATGTAAATGTAAAAATTCATTTTCCAGAAAAGTCTTGACCAAAGTTAAGAACTGCAGCTCTAAGAAAACAATACTATTATTCACTTGAAAATCATTGTGTTGATCTGAAATGATGGCAAAACAAACAAACCCCCAAAACACACAAACAAAACATGATTGGTTCTATTAAAGTCGTCAGTACAGGCTAAGTAATGACATTTATCTGTCCATTTTCAGACTTTTAAGAGCAAGTAAAATGGATTAGAACTGCCTGCTATTTCTTCTCCATAATTACCTTCTGTGTACAGCTGAACAAAAGCATTAACTTTCAATTACATGAAATAATAAAAAAAAAAGTTGAAACTTTATTTTCTTTAACTCTGACATCTACATTGTAGATGTTTAAATAACAGCTCCTCACCTTAGTCTACTATTGCAGTTAACAATGATAACTTCCAGAGACTGGTTCATATCACCCCAGACATATGTTCAAGATGACAGCTACGATGAACCACCCTTTGGAGATGCTGTCTTCTTCGCACTGATTATGAAGAAAACTCATAGTTCCCAGTTCAGACGCAATCTGAAAATATTGTAACCTGGGTTGCATAGCTGAACAACAATATAGAAGCACCACCTTAGGGAAAAGTTAAAGGGCTCAAGTACACTTGTGAATGAAAGACAACAAGGAAAAGATTTTTACTCTTGATTGTCTACAATGCTTAACTGCTAATTTACTACTGGCTCTTTTTTTGCACATCTGTCCTTAGTTATCTTCAAGACTAATCTGTCATTAAAATGCCTAAGTTTAAGCAGTCTTTTTCCATTTGACCACTGGGCTAGTGTTCATTCCCTTGCCTTCAGTAAATTAGCTGCAGTCAGGACACCAAGGCACAGGAAAAATCTAAGTAGGAAGGGAAAACATCCTATGAGTTTATTGGAAGTAAAAGGATAGGCAAGAAAGAGTTGAGTCATTACTTAAGAAGCACCAAACACTCTTGATGCTGGCAAGGATGAAGTGTTTACGCCTTCCCTGCTTCAGTTTTCATTAAGGAGGTAATGCATGAATGGACATCACAGCAACTCAGAATAAAGAAAAAAAGTTACTTAGATAAGTCAGATGCAATTTCATTGGCTTGATGAAATTTTCTGCGGAGTACTTAGAAAAATGGCTGAGGAAATCCTATGTTAGCATTATTGTTGAGAACACAAAGAGAATAAATGATCTTCCAGAAGATTAGAAAAGGGCAAACATAATTATTTTTTAAAAAAGGAGGAAAAAGGCCACAGTTATCTAGGTCCAGTTGATGAAAAATGTTAGTACAAAGATATGGAAAATCAAAAGGTGTTTATTGTCAGCCAATAAATCATGCCGTAACAAATTTCCTTCAACAGGGTACCTCATCTCATTAGTATGTTAAAAATAATAGGTATTCCAGACAGTGCCTGGTACTATTTTCTTAAACAACCTAGAAAATTACAGTGAAGAAAAATTTGCAGCAAGGTGAGTGTATAAATGGTTGTTATTGTCAGCTGTTATTCATTGCTCACAGTAGAACAAGAAAAAATATTGAGAGTGTTTACATATGTATTTGTCTTTACTTCAGTACTGTTCAATACATTTATCATTTTATAATAGAAAATAGAGTACACCATTCAATTTGCAGATCACTTCAGACTGGACTGGACTGTAGAGACTATATTAAAATTCAAATGATCTTGAGAAACTGAAGGTTTTTATCTTCCAAAAACCTCCCCAAACAGAATGTTTGCTGACAGTAATGCATTTTTAGCTTAAAAGAACATGATTGTTGTTACCTTCACTTAAAAACTACAGCCTGATTGTCAAACAGCACATGCAAATAAAAAAATTGCCCAAAAGGTTACCAGAATGATTTGATCAATTAGGATTTTCTTCAGTCCCCTCCTTTATATCATCAGAAAATATAAGTTTTCTTTTTTTTTTTTTTTTTTTTTTTTAGGTTTCTTCCTTAAAGTTCAAGCATATCTAAAGATCTTACTTTGTACTGCTCATATAACTCCTATTGGACAGGTAAGATATGTTCTGGCCATCACAGCAGCCTAATTACTGACCTTCTTTGTTAATTATGCTTCCTTATTAGTTATATGCTGTAGTAATCCAACTGCCAAACTCAAATTATACCAAAATAAAGAAAATTATGTCAGTCCTTATGTCATACACTTGCAGCTACAAACAACATATCACATCTCAACTTTACATATATATTTAAATTATACACAACCTTATGTAACTGCTAAAAAGTACTGGAATAAATTAGGAAAAATGTGGACTTTCTATCATAAGCATTTTTTAAAAAACAGAAAAATATCTGTCAGAAGTAGTTATAGGTCACTCAGCTTTGAGGGGAAAGGATTACTTTTTTTTTTTCAGGTTCATCTCTGTTCTCTAATTCTACAGTGTAATTTATGTCTAGACTCTTTGTGACAGTGACTATGTTGAAACATGAAGTTAGAATATGCTTGCCATGTCAGAAGTTACAGTCTCATGACACTGAAACCTATGATGTACTGCCAGTATAATTGCTGGCCAAGAGATTAAAAACATACTGTAGTTCATTAGGTAAAAACAGAGAAAACACAGTAGGAAAACAGATCTGCATACAAGAACAACTAGAAGTATGTGAAATATCAACTATATTACACTACAAAACATTTAAAAAAAAAAACAAACAAGAAACTGACCATACCCTTTCTGCTTTTGTATTATGTAGTTAAAAAGAGGAAATTTCAACCAATCTGTGATCTTAAATTGTAACATCAACACTTATTACAGTAGGTGTCAGAGAATTTGGATGGAAAACTATTCTCTCAAATTGCTCAAGCAATTATAATAATCTCACCTGAATCACAAAACATTTTTCAAATGGAAAAAAAAACCTCAGTATATTCTCTGGGGCACTCAGTTCAACTGAAAGTGTGAATAAGATTTAAAAAAACAACAAAAAAAAACCCAACCAAAAACCTCAAATACCTGATTTTTTAATTTGGTCAGACACTGAATGTAAACAAATGAAAGACTATATACACATAAAATAATAAACAAAGCCCCATCTTTTCTTTTCAAAAGAAAGGACAAGAGAAGCATACAAGAGCTTATTTTATTGCCTTATACTAAGTGCTACAAATTCTTTTAAAGAAATAGCACTTTTCTGCAAGAAATACTGTAACTTCTTGCCAAAGTTTTGAATGAGTTATTTGATTGTGATACAAGACATAAAACAATAATATGCACAGTAAATAAAGATTTCATTGTTATTAACAGTTACTTTAAAATTAAGATGGCATTCAGAGATCCCCACCAGCATTACTGTACGTGTATTTCCTTGTTAGGTTTCCCAGAAAGGAAAACTTCTCTGACCATGAAGTCAGAACCTGACCAAACATCCACCATTACATGAGAATAACAGAAGCAATGTCTATGTCTCTGCAATGTAAAATTTCCAACTAATCTTACTAACGTGATGATAAAGCTCTTGGGACCAGCAACAAGTATCTCAGTTGCAACTGGAAAGTTTATTTTTGTGGGGAAAAAAATGTAACTACCTAAACTGGAAGTATACAATTTTTGAGAGTCTAAGAATCTGTTTACTGAGGCCAGAAAACATTGGAAGTAGAAGGCAGTAGAAGGTTGATGCTAAATAACGACTCAAGTGGCAGAATACACCTCTGTGAGGACAAAGGTCTTGCATACCATGAGATACACCTGAAAATAGGGAACTGCTTCTCCTGTAAGTGCATGTATTCATAAGAAATTAAAGCAGTATGGACAGGAAGCTACACCCAAAGGGCAATAAGACTTGAGCTTGAAGAAAAAGTGAGGAGACATCATGATCATGATATGTTGCTTGTTTTAATACTCAGTCTCAGTTACAGGCATTTAAAGAGCAACAAGATTTACTGTCTAAGTAATTCTGTGTGAATTTCTTGATTATTTGATTTTATCTTGATGCAGCTTAATTACAGAACTTTTGCTTATACTTTTCAATGGCAAAGAAAAAAATACAAGTTTATTTTTAACATTAATAGAAGTTAGTTGCTGTTCTGTACTTGAAAATATTTTACTTTGATTGTAGGTTGCAGGTGGAAAATATTCATTTAGAAACACATGCAACAATAACTGTTAGATGGTAGTATTTTGTTCTTCACTTTATTTCTGAAAAAGAATCATAGAATCATAGAATGGTTTGGGTTGGAAGGGACCTCAAAGATCATCTAGTTCCAACCCCCTGCCATGAGTAGGGACACCCTCCACTAGACCACGTTGCCCAAAGCCCCATCCAACCTGGCCTTGAACACTTCCAGGGAGGGGGCATCCACAGCTTCTCTGGATAGCCTGTTCCAGTGCCTCACCACCCTCACAGTAAAGAATTTCTTCCTAATATCTAATCTAAATCTAGCCTCTTTCAGTTTAAAGACTTCTTTTGATAGCAAAACTTTAACATAAAATTGTAAGATTATTACACTTTTTACTAGAAGTATTAATCTTAGAAATTAAATGCTTTTCACCTATATATTCCTCAAAATAAAAATGTTTATATATAATGTAGTACAGTTGATTTTTTTCTACTTACCTATTTTTCTACTCTGATTACAAATATTGTAATTTAGAATGATAAATAATATTATCAGACAAGATTCATTAAAATAATCCAATATCCTGTTACTTAGATAAAGCATTTTGATTTTTAAACCTAAACTATATAGGGAGAGTAAGTTTTCCTATAAAATAAAGCAATAAATAAAATTATAAGTCAGATTTATAAAAAAAGACACATTTCTTTTAAAACAACATATCCACAGAAGGACATTACAAAATACCTCATATCAGTTGTGGGTGAATACCAAACCCATGTTTATTGTTCATCTGAACCAGCCAACTTCTTTCCTTCATATTCAGTGACTCGCCTGTATTCACTTTGCTACATCCCAGTGTCTTCTGACATTGATTAAGATTGCTGCTTATTCAGATGCTGCAGAAAGACATAGCAACTTGGAAAGAAAGTTACTCAAAAGATAACTTCTCCAATGATGTGACTTTATAAATCTGCTGTTATCCCAACTGATCTTTGCTCTTAAGAGAAGTCTAAAAGTCTTTTGTTTTCTGTCAAATGCTAAAAGATTTTCAAGGGTGAAAGTCTCCTGAAATTATATTTTTTTTAACTTCAGAAGAACCTAGAAGCTGAAATACAAGCATCATAAGGTCATGTTTAGAACAGTAAACACAAAATTGCCCAGTGCCTGTTCTCTGTTCTCCCTGTTTAGGCTCTGGGACTCAGGCCAAATGGCATGGCACGATTTACCTCCATATGGCTAAATGCTCTTATCCTCTAAAACACTGGCTATATCCAAAGTGCCTATTGAGTATATTTCCTGACTTTTAAGCTAACTCCTGAACTAGTTTGTGAGATGCTAGCTTGTACAACCCCAAACCGTTTTAACGATTGTGATAATGACTTATCAGTATTGACCATCTTATGCCAGTTCCATTGGCTCTGTTTAATTTAATTAAGTCTAATTTAATTTACTAGTATACGTGTAGTGGTAAAATCCTAGGTATTTATTTTTTTATATTGCCTGCTTTGCAAACTATGGGTGTCTCCACTGTTGTGATTTGCTAATAGAGAATATTTGACAGAAGTTTTTACTTCAGATTGAAAAATAAATGTTAAATAAAAGATCCGCAAGAAACCGCATATTTTTTGAACAGAACATGAAAGCAAACCAGTTCTAAGAAGGTTCGGAGTCACAGGAGAAATGACAGCAACTATTATTGATTCTCGCTAAGGAAAAACATCCTATTTTCTTTGCATCACCAGAATTTCCACAGAGAAGAGAGACTGATAAGATATCATTCATAGAAACGCTGCTAAAAGTGTTAGATTTAAATCGAGACAAAACACCATAGTGATTTTAATAAGAAATTCCATCACCTAAAATAGATAGGAACAACTTCCATGTGAATCAGCAAATGCGACAGATGAGCGGCTTCCTCATGGTAAAGTCTAAGGATATCATGTGGAGTACGGCATAGGAGCTCAGAGGTGTGTGCTCTGCCAAACCTGCACTAGATGGAGTTCACCTGTTTCTCTTGATCATAACTTGGGAAAGAAGGCATAACGCATTTTTCAAATAAGGGTGGTCTATTGCCAGTTTGGGAATTGCAGGTAAAACCGATGCATTCCTCAAAAGAACTGAAAGCCTTTGCAAACAAAGAAACTGTGTGAAATGATTTCGGAATTGAAGAACCTTAATATTCTTTAATTTGCCTACTTTTCTAAATTTAATAATTATTTCTCTGGTTTCATAATGTTATGTTCTCTAGCCTTAGTTTACTTGTGAATCTTTATCCATGACAAATCATGCAGCACTTACTCTTCTTAAGTGAAATTCTCTGACCATTTAAAAACTGCTTCAGGGTGTGTTTATACAACTGCTTCTGATCATAATGAAATGGTTTAAGAAGTTACTGCCCCTCAAGCTTATATAAGATAACTGACTGTGCTCTTCTAGGCTCCTGCAATGCAGAATAAAATGTATCTGTTCAAATCACCACTGGGGGCAATTCATATATCATTATTTTATCCAGCATTACTAAGGAGGCAGTAAACGACAACTATGGAGAAGCAATTTTTGTTACCCTCTGAAATAAATGTAGCTGGTCATGTCACCACACTTACAGAAATCTATCCTGTGCTGTGCTAGCTCACTGTTAATTTCGAGAAATAACATAATTTAATCCTTTACATTATCACAGGTGAACTCATTGTCAAAAGTTCAGTCCCAGTTGAAAACTCTTTACAAAAAAAAAATACACAAGAGCTAAGTGAGTTGGTTCTGTTTTACTGTTTGTCTGGTTTTGTTATTCCTTTCTTGCCATTAGAAAACAATCATAGTTAATAAGTGTAGACATAGTATTTTAAATCTGTCTACAAATACTATTATGGGAGGAAAATCAGCTCAACAACTTGAAAATCCCCTTCCTGACTCACAGCAATGCCACAGCATTATATGTACACGTTATATACAACATAACAGTTTAGTTTCCCACTACTACTGTCTTTTCCCAGTGTTTCACAGTTTACTTCTCTAAACCAATTCAGAATATATCTACATTTCATAAAGCTTGTTCAAAGGCTTTGTACACAACAAAAGTTTAAAGAATAAGTCTAATACATTATTTATTTGTTTATCACTTAGCACACTGACACTTTCTTCAGTAAGTTTTGATCTCTCAATGGACAGCCAGTCCCATCAATTTCTTTCTCTACTCTCTTTAGCATGAGTATTCTATAGATGCGTTTCACAGCATCCTTTTAACACCCTCAGATTCTTGCTTCTGAATGTATAATTAACCACCCACAAAAACAGCATCTTTATAGCTGAAGTACACGTTCATTCATTCATGTGAGAATTCCCACATTCAAGTGAGAAGTGTTTTAAAACCATTCATTCTAGTATCATCCTTATCCAAAGCACAGTGATGTCTCTTGGGTGGTTTTTTTCTGCTTCTTTTCATCAAGATGTAGTGTCTTCTGGATTAAAAATACATGACAGGTTAAAATTCAGTAACAAAATTACCCCTTGTCCTTTTAATTTGCTGAGAGGTATACCCCTTCTCTTATAAATAACTATCATTCCACACTAACACATATGCTCATCACCGTTAGACTCACTTGTTGTATATCTTTTGATTTTATGTAAATGTAATGTGGAACTCACATAGACTAGGACTATTCATAACCCTAAGGATACCGTTAGCAAATTACTTTGCATGATGGTTCCTCTGTTGCTTGTTTTAGCAATTGATAACTGCCACTACAACTGAACTTTATTCCTGATCCACCAGTTCTCCCTGTGGTACAGGGTACAACATGTAAAAAGCTTAATGTAAAACATCTGAAACTCAAGAATAAACAATACTCCAAAGCTTTGCAATGGAAAGAAAGAAAAAAGAGGGTTAATAAAATCTGACTAGTTTGGAAACCTCCTTCAAGGTTCTTCTCTTTGGAAGCTTTTACTACTTGGAGGATTTATTAAAAGGATATATATACCTAAGCCATTTTTCCTACAAAACACGAGCATGAGATTTCTTTAGGGACATGACTATGTGAATTTAATTCATTTGAAGAGCATTAGAAAGACAAAAACACAAAGAGAAAGTGTCAGGAATCTGAGTCATAAAAGGGACATAAAGATTAACCACCTTCGTCTGTTTGCCTAACTAATAGATAAAGAAAAAAAAAAAAAAAGCAAGCCATGAGCACTTTCAAGCAAAGTCTGGAAAGTTATTCAAGATTTGAGTGGTTATGAATAATCTGGGGAAACTTCAACAGGTGAGGAAGTTCAGAAACATGCTGTTTAATAAACAAAAATACAATGTAATACACTGTGCTCCAGCATGCAACCAACAGACACCGGACAGATAACCCATGTTTATTATATCTTGGCTATGCTTCATGGGATGTGTAAGGTATGGATGGAAGGCTCTTAGGCATCAAAATGTTCCCTTTGAACAACTTAGAGACACGCGTATTTTCACGATTCTGCTCATATGTTTCTGTCAACCCCATATGAGTAGACTAAGACATATTTGACAAGTAAACTAATGACTTTATTGTCATTCCTATGAGCAAGGTCCCTAGAACTCCAGTAGATAACCATTTTTTCTTCTCCTGGATGGAAAAGCAAGTCTAGACAACCTATAGTGTCAAGTTAACCCTTTCATGTACCTGAAGTTTCAGCTGACACTCAAAAGACATTTTGTGTCCATCTTATCATGCAATAATCTAGAATATGTTCTTTATCTCAGTGGCATATGTCAAAAGTGGTTGCACGAAAACATGAAGATAAGCAACTATGAAAACCTAAGTAAACCAAACTGTTTCATTTTTTTTACTTCATGCTCAGGAAACCAATTTAGTCATTAACTATATGTAGTGACAATAGCTACTTCTTCAGTGCAGCTTTTTTTGGGGGTAGCTCTTGTTTACTGTACATTGACAAGATAATTGTGAATATGACATGAACTGAGAAAATCAAGAGACTTTTCTAGATATCATTTTATGATAGAGAAGTGTTCATACATCTTCATACAGGAAAAATCAGGTATACATACCAAATGAATCCATCTTTTACTTGTAAAAAATGGTTATGTACTGAAATATGAAAGAATGAAGTAATGTTAAAAAGCATATCAAAGCCTATACATGATATATTGAAGAGTTGAGATTTTAATTATTAAAAAAAATTCCAAGACTATTCATTTCAGTTATGTACATAACTGAAATAAAAAAGTATGAATAACAAATAACTTAAAATGTTTTCTACTTTTTTACCTTATAGTTGCTTGCTAGAGTTGTACTGGAACGGTGATAAAACAACTGAATCGCTTTCTTGGGTGATATCATAATATATTCATTGAGTGACCCCTGAAGTATATTTAGAAAAACAATTTTGTTGGAATGTATTGTCATTTATATTTATTTATGTAACAGAAGTAAAGCTAGAAAATCTAATATATCAACTGTTCACATCACATGATGAACTAAAATATTAATGTAGATTTTAAAATGTTTAAGACTTATAATGTGGCAAGGAAATGATGCAATTATCCTCAAATCAGAATATTTCCGGATTTTTCTAATCAATTAAGAGGTATTAAATACAGAATAGATAGCATATGTATTCATTGATTAAAGCTATTTTATATGTACAAATCCACATCTTTTAGAGCTTGTAACTAGACATTAAGTAGCCAGGATTCACTGTAGATGGCTTCATACATATTGCTGTAAGAGATGCATTTCTAAAGTCTCTGAAATGATGAAAGTTTCATCTCTCCTATTCTAGATGAAGATTTTTAGGCTTTTCTTCCAGCTGCTCTCCCAAGTAGCACACATTCACTTAGATCAGTTCCTGGATAAAAATGAACTGTCTGTTCTGTTTGCTTTAGAATGGTTTTTTGTCTTTTTTTTTATCACTGAATACTGAGAGCAAAATTGAGGCACTAGAGAGTTTGCAGTCCAGCTGTTGTGGCATAAATCAATATTTAAAATGCACAGTGGCAATTCTTCTCCCCTTGAAAGTAGGACTTTATGTCCTGAATTTCTCGTTCTGTTAAATCCAGAACTTTATCAATGTTAAACACAAACCCTAATACTGGTTTGTACCCAGAAGCACTACTTCAGTGATAAACTAAATAAAAAAGTAATAAAATTGTTAATTAATGTTTGACTTGTGTTTCTCTGGAGGAATTTTCAAGCTATAGTGTTTTATGAATGAGGAGTTAAAACATTCCAGCTTGAGGGAAAGAATTCCTTCAACTTTACTTCCTGAATTCACAAAGAGTTAGTATAGCAAACTGGTGATAGCTCACGAGTGCCTGGGTAAAGCTGGCCAATGCAAAGAGTACCTGGAGAAAAATATAATCCTTTTCATAATTTTCCTATGGATAAATCTTCTAAAATACCACTTTCTAAGGTACCGGTGGATTGCAGGCATTCTGTATATCATCTTAGTGCTGGCAACTTTTCACGCATGGGGATTTATGAGCTGGCAGGTGATGACATGCCTTGTAGTTTTGCCCCTGTATCCCTCTCCTACATTTCTCCATGAAGCTTTTAATTCTCTAATTATGCCCCAGATGCAGTGTACTTCGTGACACCTCTCCCAAGTGGGCAGATGTTCCCAAGCAGATCTCTCTGTTGTGAAGGAGCCTCCCTTGGGTTTAGCACTGTCAGACTGCATTAAGAGCAGATATAAAAGGTAAGAAACATGTGTAGTGCTATTTCTGTTTGACATGCTGTCCCTCTATCCAATGCTTTCTAGACTGGTACAGCAATACTGAGCCAACAGGCTAATGAATGGAGCCTGCAGAATAAATCATTAACCTGTAACCTTATACAGTCTGCATGCGGTCTATTAAGTTTGTACTCCTATGATTCACACTTGTGTGTTTACTTCTGCTGCTGCATTTGTCGTTTTGCTTTATTTTGCTCCTGGTATTACATAGTGGTCTCAGAACCAAAATACCAAGGTGAGGAGACCTACACTGGAGAGAGGGGAGGAGAAGGCTATGAGAGACAGTTAGTGACCTGCATGAGGAAGTTACTTGCATGAGGAAGACTGAAGCATCCCTTTTCCCTGTCTCTTCACACTGACGGCCCCAGAGCACATCTGCGTCACATGCAGAGGAGGGGGCGGCTTGGTGAGAGGCGCTGAGATAGAAAATTGTACAGTGAGGACCTTGACAGCCTCACGGGCGTGAATTTTTTTTTCTCCTACGTACAGTGTATATAAAAGGAGCCCCGCTTTCTCTCTGTGCCAGCTCTCAGGCTTTGCCATCCCAGATAACTACAGGCATGGGACTCCCCTGAGAAATGGGATGGGAAGGCGGGAGGTGGAGATAGGCTTCCAGGTGACTTTTCCCTCTCGGGCTGCACTCGGTCACGGAGCTCTAAGAGACTGAGGAAGAGCCACCTGCCTCCCAGTGTGGCTGCTGCCGCCTCCGGTCCTCTCCGGGCTGTAGCTCCGCTCGCTCCCCCGTTAATCAGATCAGCGCGTCTTCGCAGCCTCCCTCACCCGCTCTTCCCTCGCAAGTGCCTGTCTCCCCTGAGAGGTGTCTCTCATTTCTGCCTCTCTCTCCTCCCCTTTCCACTGATCACCGTGCAATTCTCGTCAGCTCTGGGTATCTCTCCCTCTCTCCTTCTCCCTTCACTGCTGGGTGTCTCTACCTCCTCTCGGCTCTGTGCATCACTCCATCCATCCTCCCTCTCTCTCTCTGCACTGGTGTGTGCGCGCATCTCTCTCCTCCTCACGGCTACCACCCCTCGCCCTGCAGGCGCAGCGCTGCCCGGAGGAGCCGCCGCCGCTGCCGCTGCCGGGAGCGGGGCCACCCCGCGCCGCCGCCGCCGCCCGGCCCTGCCTGGCCGCCGTGAGTCCCGCCTCAGCCCGCGCCCGTCCCCCGCCCGCCGCGGCACCATGTCCGGCTCCGGCAGGAAAGACTTCGACGTGAAGCACATCCTGCGGCTTCGCTGGAAACTGTTCAGCCACCCCTCGCCGGCGGGCGGCCCGGCGGGGGGCGGCTGCCTGCCGCCCGACAGCAGCTTCGAGCACTGGGGGCCCAGCCAGAGCCGCCTGCTGAAGAGCCAGGAGAGAGGCAACAGCGCCTTCTGGAAGAAATCCGCCTCCTCCGCCGCCTCCTCGGCGGCCACCACGGCCAGCCCGCCCAACGGGACGCTGCTGCCCGCCGGCGGCCGGCCGGCCGGAGGGCACGGGCTGGGGCACGGGCACGGGCCGGGACCGCCGCTGCCCCGCACCGTCTTCTACGTGGAGTCCCTGGAGGAGGAGGAGGAGGAGGCGGAGGCGGTGCCCGGCGGGATGGAGGTGGCTCGGGAGCCCGAGAAGCCCCTGGCGCCGCCAGAGCGGGAGGAGGCGCCGGGGGACTGCGCGGATGGAGGCAGCCGGGCAACAGGTGACGGAGGCGGGCACAGGTAGGGAAGCGCGGCGGCCCCGGCGCGACCTGCGCGGCGTCCGCTGGTCGGGTGACCACGGGGGGTACTGGCCTCCCGGGCGTGGGGCGCGGATGGGCAAGTGTGCGGGCATTGGTGTGGGAGGGTGGTGGGGCCGGGGCGCGGGAGGGCTCCTCCGTGTGAAATGGCAGGGTTTGGGGGCGGGGGGGGGGAGCCCCGCTATGCGGGAAGGGCGGCGGGGAGGGCTGCCCGAGGGTCCCCGGAGAGACCAGCCAGCCTGAGGGTCGGAGTGCCGCGGGGAGGGGATGCTGCCCCTGCCCCTTGTCCTGCCCCTGCTCTGCCTTCCCCTGCCCTGCCCTGCGCTGCGCTGCCCGCGGGGCTGGCCCGTGCACAGGCGCCTCTCAAAGCCGGCGCTTCGCGCTGGGGATCGTCGGCACCCAACTTTCTCAGAAGTTCATTAAAATGCTAGGGGGAGGTGATGTTGTTCGGAATATTGCGATGCCAGGTGAAAAGCTCAAAAAGTAAAAACGTCCGCTTTGCTGGAACTCGGCGACTAAAACGTGTCACAGCCTACCTCAGAGAAAAATAAGAATTTATTTTATGAATCATCAACTGAATGACACCTGAGAAGGTGTAAAAAAAAGCGAGACACATCCAGGTGCTTGTGTTTCGTATGAAACTTCTTTTAATGTTGAATTGCTTTTCTTTCTCAGTCCCTGCTCCCCTCCCCCTCCAGCCCAAACAGAAATTAAAATCATGAGAAGTGGGAAATGTAGCAAACATAGAGCTTCCAGAAATACTGTGATACAGATAATCCTGAGGATAAAATGCTTCATTGGTTTAACTCTACTTACCTCCACCTCCCTATGGTTAAAATAATTTAATTTTCATTTCCCTTGTCATTTATTACTTTTTCTATGGAAAGAAATGTATAGTTCTATTTCTAAAAGGAAAAGAAAAAAAAAAAGATTTGTGTTCTTCGTATTGAAAGTAAAGCATATGGTATTGAATATTTTATTAAAGAGACAGCCCCGTGTGTTTGTTTGGATTAATACTGTTGTAGATAAACATACACATGCATATAACTTTGAGTATGTTAAGCTTTTTCATCGAGACCTAAAGCATATATTTTCTACTTGAAACTCTTCATTGTTTGGTCAGTTCGTGTGGTTCATTTCATAGGAGCTGCATTGTTTAAACAAATGTGGAATAGCTGATGAATGACTTAGGGTACATTTTTAAAGAAAAAGTCAGTGATGCTGAAGTTTTCATGAACATTGGAAGTTATTATTTTGAACAAGAAGATGCTTATCCTAGGATTCAATACAAAAAGTTATCAAGATACGCTGTAAAGACAGGTAAAATAAAAATAATGTCTTCAAGATTTCTGAACTGAATAGAAGAGGTTAAAAACTGGTACAAATATAATCTCATACTATAGATTTTATATTCGGTGCATCACTGATCTGAGAATCTTCAGAGATCTGCATACTGACAGAAGCTTACTGAATTTTAATGGCACCACTTAATTTGTTCCTAAGAGTTGACTTGCTAGAATGAACTTCCTCATCACATGTACTCTGTGATAATATAGGTCTGATTTATTCTTACTGTTCTTGGGTTTTTATAATGCATTTATTCCATGTTCTTCATTCATTGCTACTGAAACAACATATCTAGTCATCGGTAGCTTGTAGTCTTGTTGAAGGCATGTGCTAAAATTTGTTGAGATTTAAAATAACTAAGGCAGGTAGATACCATTTCATTATCAATAAAAATGCCACCTTCTGAGATATGAAAATGTTGAAGATAGTTTTAGCATCTGAGACTTTCCCTTCTCTTTTTTCTAAGAACCTTTCACTTACCTATATGAATTTTGAATGCTATGGCAATAGGTGGTCAAGCACTGCAAAAATGGCAGTGCTGTGCTTGAAAGCTCTGTGATCCAACAGTCGTCTTATGCCCTGACAAGTTATGTCTCACTCCTTCTGCAGAAATTAGTCTTTTTATAAATTGTGCCAACTTCTTTACTTTATTATGGCTATAGGATATATAAACTACCGTTTAGTCCTGAATGATAGATACCACCAAATACATAAACAGACGAATATATGGAACTTCCACCAAGCCTTTAGGAATACACTTGCATGTTTGGTACAGTGAGTGCAAAATTGTTAACTCCCAGCTCTCCTTAATATTTTGTCCTGTACATTTTTAGCAATGACTTTAATACTTTAGGACTGTTCTGTAAACAATATTTTTGTTTTGTGAAAATGGTGAGAATTCAACATTTGGATATGTTTCAATGTAGGCCATATCCACGACATTTCAAATGTTGCGAACAGGAGGTTTCTGGGCAGTATTAGCTAGTAACCCAGTGGTAGAGCATAACGTGAGGAGCAGGTCAACAAGGTGGCTTTATTTTTATGCTAGGGATTAATAAATTTGTTGTTATTTCTACTATTAATATGTATGTACAAGTGAAAATTACACTTTTTTTTCCTTTGGCTTCTACTCGGGATCCTTATATCTCCAGAAGAGTTTGTTTTGTTTTTTCTGGTTGCTCTCCTCTGCTTGATACATGAATAATGTACTGGAATCCTTTTTCAGCCCGTACCATGTGCAGAATTCCTGGGTTTGGGTATTTGTGGATTTGTAGTTATTCTGTTTTCACATCTAAGTTAAACACTTAGCTGAATGATCTTTAATTCTTACTTTTACTGTAAATATTCTGTTAGATAATATGGAATTTATTCAATGAGGAGAATATGGTTGGGTAATAACAAATACATTCTACTTTATTAATTTGGTTCTGTATGCTTCTAAAGAACAGCCTGTCATGTTAATTGTACAAGTACTCATATGTGTAACTAAGGTTATGTGGGTAGTCCCATTGGCATTAAGAAGATAAAGGGTTAGAGTTCATGCGTGATATAAAGTACTGACATAATTGTTCTATGTTCCAGATTTGTAAAAACAAAAAAATGTTTTGCAGTGAACAATTAGTGTTAAACCACTATTTGATTGCTTGAAATTGCTTGCTTGAAAACTTGCATATCAAATTGTTTTAGAGCTTGCATGTCAAATTAGGCAATAACTCCAGTAGATATTTAAACATAGGTTCTATTTTGATCTTAATTATGTAAGAAAAAGCTTTTAGGAAAAAAATACTTATAGAATGGATTTGCAATTAAGATTTATAAATCGACAGCAAAACGCTTGGAAAATACCAGTGCTAAGATTTCCTATATAGACATCAGCTCCTATGAGTTTATAATGGAGTTTTTGCATGATCATGTTTGCTTTTTCCACATGACATATTAATCAACCCTCAACATGAATGGTATTCACTAGATAAGCAGAGTCAGTATTTCCTTTCCTCCTTCCTCAGTGAATGGTAGCATGCTTTGCTTGCTTTACACTGTCCAAATCCTATGAAGATGCAATTACTCATGAGCCCTCAGCACTGTTCACCACTACACTCAGTATGTGCCTCACAAACTATTCATGGGTTTATCTTTACAACAGCCCTATTTTACAATGGAGGAGTAAAATAGAGAGAGATAAAAGCAGAAAAGAGTTGAATTGCTGGTCTCAGAGCACATAGCATTTTTCCCTTACTACTTTCTGTGTTCTCAGTCGCACTGGTAAATGATGAGCCCTTCTGCAAACCAGTCCCAGACTCCTCTGGCTGCGTGCAAGAGGAATGAGGAACACAGCATTAACATTGTGTTTAAGAGACAGCTCCAAGAAGGATATGATAGATATGGCTAACCCACATAAACCAAGTACTGACAGTACAGAAGTCTTTCATAAAACATACAAGTGTTTGAAAAAGCTTCTGAAAGAGGGGGACAAGTCCTCCCACTATTAGATACTGTCTGATAGTGTACTGTAAAGCAAGAAGTGAAAGGGCTGAGTTCTGTGACCTCCTCACACGGCAGAGTTTCACACTCATATCTTGCTTCACTAGAAAAACAGAACATTTTCTACAGTTTTTCTCGAATTTGTCACTGAGAAGTAAAAAATTCAGAATTAATGGGAGTCTGAAAGGTTAAAAAGGGAGAGCATAATTATGTAATTCAAACATTAACTGAGCAACTTGGTTTACTAGTCTCTACACTCAAAAATATTTATTTAAATTAAATCAAATAATTATTTGATAAAAATAATAGTAATGATCAGGGTAGAATCAGGAACATAAACGTGTATTTTTAAACTATAGAATCAACACTGTTGGATAAGCATTTCTTTTGTATTTTTCTGTTTTGACCCCACAAATCTTACATTTTGATGTTTTTGCCCTTTAATCTTCTAAGTCTTCCTCTTACCAACCCACTACCTTGTGGTTACCATGCTGCTGTAGAAAGTTATGAGTTTAAAACCTGTCAGAATGAGCAAGAATTTCAATGCAGCTTTCTAATTTAATGAGAAAATATTTTGATCATTTTAGAAAACGTAGATAAAATTGTCATCAAAATTTACAGCTTAAGTGCTTGATGCACTGTTGTATATGTATCTAGTCTCAAGAGAGGATTCTGGGCTCTGGTTTCTAAGTAAATGGAGTTTCCCACTTACAGCTTTGACCTTGTACCTGGGCTTACAAAAAGAGGAAATGCAAGACACCTTCCCGTGCGTTAGTCCATCTTGTGAGCTCTCACACCTTTAAGTATTTTCTCATCTGAACATGGCTGTGGTCTTTCTGAGATGCTATCCTCTTGGTATTATTTAGATATCAAAATATGATACTGTGGATGCAACTGTGATAGCCAGATCCTAAAATTAGATACTATAGATGCCAAATTTATAGCTGCTTATGTTTTCCATTGACTTGGCTATCTCATATAGACTGCTCTGTTAGGGATGTAATTTAATGCTAGGGGTGGAATATAGATCACACAACTCTGCATTTCTAGGTTATGGACTCAGAAGAGAATAATTCATTTGTCTTTACCATGGGCTGGCTTTTCAACTCGATTATGAAACTTTTAAAAATGGTTATATAACTTCTATGCTTTTATACTTTTGACTTTCACAACAAAAGAGGCAGGGTTCATACACAGCACAGACCACGGACCTTTCTCCTCCAAAGTTCTGATGCATTCTCAGAGCATATATGTTCTGTGCACGGGATGCAAAAGAACCTGGTGATAAAAATAGTGCATGATCGTATAGCTAAGGTCTGCATGTATATACATAGATGGAATTAAATTAAAGTTACAAGGAAAGTCTAGTTCTGGAATTTCCTAACTGTGAAGTCTTTGCCTTTACTACTTCAAGAACAGGACTTCTAATGCGAGTTGTTTAGCAGTTTTGGTTTTTAACAAAGGAAGCAGAACATGTAACTTCATGTGCTGTCATTTCTTTTCTCCACCACTAGGATGCAGGACTGAAATTTGAGGATTCACTGTATATCCCACTGCCACTTGAACTAACAGAATAATTGACAGCAAAAGGAAGTTCTTGTTTCCCATGTGGATGATTACAATGGTGACTGCATACTCCCTCTGCAGAAAGACTGGGGAATACGAGAGTTGAAGGGGTAGCAAGTCTTCAGAATCTTCTGCTGCATTTGAGATCCTGGTGGCAAGCGCAGACTCATACACTTTTCTTCTTGGTGCTCCCATACTTACTTCCTTTTGTTTCATCCTCTTTAAACTCTTTTTTCCTTAATTTCATGTTCTCCTTCTGGATCTTATCCTTGCCTTGTTCTCCTTTCCACAGTCTCAAACTATTCCTGGCTGCCTTATTCAAATCCTAGGTTCCTTACCCAGACAGTGTTACTTGATTTTACTAGCTTCTCTTACCATCTGCCTCCTTGGTTTACTCACCAGGTTAGTTACTCTAATGCAGAACCGTCCTTTCCTGTATCTTCTCCTAGATACTTTCACAAATCAAGTCCAATTATCGCCTAGTTCCTTAACAGCTCGTCGGGCCTCTCATTCTTCTGTTTCTCTGCTGCTATTTTATAATCTTTGAATTTCAGTATCCTTTATGCCTTCCTCCAGCTCCTTTGTCAGTTTTAATGGAATCCTAATAGAATTCCCATTCCTGTCTTCTCCCAGTTTTACTGTGTTCCTCTGACTTGTTTCCTCAACTGCTGCCAAGTTGATGGTACCATTTGCTATGTTTAATGGGTCAGTAAGACACTTAAGTTTGAGTAATTCATTCTGTCAGCGATGGGGATTTATCTTACCTCTCTCTTAGATGCACATCTTAGAATAAGGTGAATTGTCTTCCAGACATGCCTATTTCTCTTCATTGAGAGTAAGAGTAGTCTAAAGTGGCTAGTTCAGATTTAAGTGTTCAATTTAAATGTTTAATGTTCAATTAAGTTTGAGAAAATGAACATCATTTGAAGTCTACATTGCAAATTCAAACTGTTCTAAAAGGATAGAATTAATTAAATCTTGGTAGATTTTCATAGCATCAGTAAAAAAAACATATCTCTCATCCCAATACATGTAAGGGTGCTGCTCTGAAACATGGGCCCACTAAACCCACTAGAAAGCAAGGCTTGACAGTTATATTTGTTGTTGCTATCCACATACTTTAAACATTGGCTAAAACAACTTTTTTTTTTTTCCTCCGGACTTATTTCCAGAAATGCTTGCACTGTTTTGCCAGAGTATTTCCAAAAGATTCAACATGAAGAAAAGACTTGGCAATGGAAATATCAGCTGCACAGAGAGTAGCTAAATCACTAAAATACCTCTGAAACTATGGGGTCTTAAAGGTAACATCAAACAGCATTAGAAAAGGGAAATACTGTTCAGCCTTTCCATAGTAACAGAGAAAGCATGTACAGAGAAGAACAGCTATCTCTGGAAAATTTAATTGATGCTGAATCTGTATAGGTAAGCCTCCAGAAATACTGGTGGCTTGAATATTTTTTTTTTCCTGATAAAACCAATTTTGTAGTAATAATAATAGTATGGACATATATAGGTCTTTATGTGCACACAGACATCTAAATCTCTGTCATCTGTGTTTCTTTATTCATATAAACAATAGCATGCATATATGTGTTTAAAATATATATATGCATATTTTATATATTTATGCATATACACATAGTTTTAATCTTTGAATTCCTACACCGTTCTTAATAAATGAATTATAGTTGGTTTCCCTATGCTATTTTTGTGAGCAGTGAAGTTCACTTAAGTAGTATACATGGAAAAAAAATAGAGCATATTGGTGGTATCTGTGCTAAATTCATAAGGATAGTGCTGCTACATATAGGTTAACATATTCGTAGCACGTGACCATTGCTTTCTAAAAGATACTTCTTATCCTTGTGACACATTTTTTATACTCTGATGCAAGCGGCTTAAGAGATTGCTCTTTCCTTTTATATCTCAAAGTTGCATTTTTTAGGTGAAAACTGCTCCTTAAATATTATGCTACGATATTTTGGTAGAATTTCCTAGTACACAAATTCCCCGGTGTTCCTTGAACAATTTTTAAGAATACAGGATTGATGACCTAAAATAAACTATTTGCACTAGGGAAATAGCTTGATATATGCCACTGAAAGTTTGAAAAAGGAAATCTAACCTGTAAAAACTTGAGAACTACTGCAACTTTCACAGCAAGTAGTCATCCTTAGTAATATTAACCCCCCTCCCCCCAAATCGCAAAACCTAAACTTTACCAAAACCATAATTTCAGTAGTGCCTAAGATTTCCAATTTTTATTTCAAAAAATCACAGTTTACCAGTTATTTAAGCCAAACACAGATCCAAAATATTAAAATTTATTTTTGTAAGAGTGGTTTACTTAGGATTATAATTTTATTTAAATCTTTTTCTATTAATCTTCATTTATATCAAAATATTTCAAAAATGTTAATTTTAACTGTAATAATAGATTAGAATATTATCATAATTTACACTTTTAAAATACTCTTTAATTTACTACAGAACAAGAAATGAAAGCATTTCACTTCTAAATAAACAAAACAATATAAGTTTCTTCAAAATATATGTTAAGGTTAATCTGAAAATTTCAATATATATTTTCAATGTAATCAGATGCTTCTTCTTAGAATCACAGAATGACAGAACGGTAGGGGTTGGAAGGGACCTCTAGAGATCAACTGGTCCAACCTCTCTGCTAGAGCAGCATCACCTAAAGCAGGTTGCACAGGATTGCATCCTGGCGGGTTCTGAATATCTCCAGGGAAGGAGACTCCACAGCCTCTCCGGGCAACCCGTTCCAGTGCTCTGTCACCCTCAAAGTATACAAATTTTTCCTCATATTGAGATGGAACTTTCTGTGTTCCAGTTTGTGCCCATTGCCCCTTGTCCTGTTGCTACTGAAAGGAGCCTGGCCCCTTCCTCTGCACATCCACCCTTTAGATATTTATAAGCATTGATGAGATCCCCTCTCAGTCTTCTCCAGGCTAAACAGACCCAGCTCTCTCAGCCTTTCCTCATACGAGAGATGCTTCAGTCCCCTAATCATCCTCATAGCCCTCCCCTGGACTCTCTCCAGTAGTTCCCTGTCCTTCTTGAACTGGGGAGCCCAGAACTGGACACAATATACTCTCCAGATGTGGCCTCACCAGGGCAGAGCAGAGGGGGAGGATAACCTTCCTTGACCTGCTGGCCATGCTCTTCTTAATACACCTCAGGATACCATTGGCCTTCTTGGCCACAAGGGCACATTGCTGCCTCATGGATAACTCGTCCACCAGGACTCCCAGGTCCTTCCCAGCAGGTCAGCCCCTAACCTGTACTGGTGCTTGGGGTTATTCCTCCCTAGGTGCAGGACCCTACATTTGCCCTTGTTGAATTTCACATGGTTCCTCTCTGCCCAGCTCTCTAGCCTGTCCAGATCTTGCTGAATGTCCGCGCAGCCTTCTGCTATGTCGACCACTCCTCCCAGTTTAGTAGCATCAGAAAGCTTGCTGAAGGTACACTCTGTCCCCTCGTCCTGGTCATTGAATAATATGCTGTAGAAGACCAGACCCAGCACTGACCCTTGGGGCACACTGTTAGCTATGGGCCTCCAACTAGACTTTATGCCGCTTACCATAACCCTCTGGGCTCTGCCATTCAGCCAGTTCTCAACCCACCTCACCAACCACTCATCTAACCCGCACTTCCTAAGCTTGCCTATGAGGCTGTTATGAGAGACTGTGTCAGAAGCCTTGCTGAAGTCAAGGGAGACAACATCTACTGCTCTCCCTTCATCCACCCAGCTGGTCATGCCATCATAACCATACTCCTCAATAAATGGTCTCAAATCTTTCCGAGGTGAGCAAGACCTGCTCATTTCCCTGTGTATTTTTTTTTTTGATCCTCGTACTCATTTTTAGAAATGCCTGAGCTGTTTCCCTTGCCAAAACAGAACAAAACAAAAGAGCCTAAGAACGAGTACTCCCTCCCTCTCTCCCTCAGAGCGAAGGTCCATCTGGCCCAATGTGCAGTCTCCAAATTGGCCAACCCTCAGTGTCTACAGGAGAACATAGGAGTAGGGCAAGTCTCCTTCTATCAGGGTTCTGGGGGTGCTCATAGGCCTCAATGGCTGGAACCGGCCTCCCCTGGGACCCTCACTCACGCCGTCTCCTGTCAAGGGCCCCACGGACGTGTCTCAGCTCAGCCTGGGACATCAGGTCCCTGCCTGAGCCGTCTTGTAGCTGTGCCCGTCTCTGCCCCTCTATCCTGCACGAGCCTGGCACCTGCGTGGCAGAGAGCTGTTCTCCTGCATGGAGCCCTCAAGCCTAAGTGATACCTTGTCATGCACAACTCTAGGCATGACATAGCAGAACTGTTCTCTTCTCTGCCCTCACCATGAGGCAGGTAACGATGAGACTGTTACTTGCCTGGATAGCCAGAGGGTTTTCAGCTCCAAGAGCACTTTCAAGGAGACAAATCAGAAAGGTTACAAGTGGCAATAGGTTTTTATTTTTATTTGACTTTTCGGAATCTGTTTCAGAGCCAATGCTCACAACCATGAACACAATGCATATGTGTAGCTGGGAGCCAGCTGACGCGTCCTGCAGTTTAGCTTGAGAAAAGATCCCTGGCGGTCTGGCAAAGGAAAGCCACAGAGCCACAGGAAGGAGCAGCAGGAATACAGGCCAAGCAGTCCCTGTCTCCTGAAGAGGCAGAACTGGAAGAATGAGGGTCACGACCAACCACACGCGAAAAAAGAAGACGAAGTGGTGTGTGGTACTGTGGGGTCTTTCCCAAAGTATGACACCTATCGATGACAGGCACACTTTGTGCCTTCCAAAACTTGCTCTGCTGTGCTGCTTGGCCAGGGATGCCTGACAAATGCTCCTGTGCCTGCCCTGCGTGTGTCTTGCCTGCAGGGAGAGCTGAAAACAAAGTGGCAGCTCCGGATGGTGCAGCAAGCCTGGAGCCCTTGCAAGCACAGGCTGTATCACTCAAGAACCTCCAGGGAAATGGAGCCAAGGGAAGAGCAGAGCTTGCTCCTGCTACAAACTTGCACTGGGAAAGAGAGCCCGAGAGAGCCAGGGCACAAGTGGCACCTTGGAGGTGCAAGAGCAGCAGGCAAGAAGCTTGCCGAAAGGGCCCAGAGGAGCCCTGACAAGGGCCTGTGCTCGATGCTCCAGAGGACAAGCAACAACCCCCAGGGGCCACCCTTAGGCCCACCCTGGGAGTCTCAACAGCTTCTTCCCCCCCACCCCCCGCCCCCGATGCGGGGCACGAGGGCCACCTTCATGGAGCATGAGCAGCAGGCAGCTGGCCAAAATGGAGCCCTGGCAAGGAGCCATGCTCAAAGCCTCAGAGGAAGGGATGCTTGCTAGCCCACCCTGGGGGAGAAAAAGCCTTCCTCCCCCCAGCTGCAGGGCATGAGAGGCCATCTTCATGGTGCGTGAGCAGCAGGCAGTAACCGAGCCAAAAGGGAGCAGAGGAGCCCTGACTGACAAGTGGTCCTGCTCGTTGCTGCAGAGGAAGGCAAAAAACCCCCGGGGACCAGTGCCAATCTGCCCCGGGGGAAAATTCCTTCCTGACCCCAGAACTGGCGATCGGCTGTTCCCTGAGCATGTGAGCAAGACCAGCCTCCTTGTCCCATGGGCTGCTCACGCCTCCCAGGAGATGCCCAAGCCCTGTTCTCCCTCAGCCTGGAGCCATCATTTCAGGGGCTTGCCGGAGTGGCAAAAGGCCCCCGGCCTGGTCTGCCTTGGGGGCAAGAATCCTTCCTGCGCTGGGCAGGACACCGGTGGGTGCTCCAAAGCACTGACACCCCTGGCCACATCTGTGCATTTCATTTCTTACAGCTGCTGCCTCTGGCTCCGCAGGGGATGAGAACGATGAGTTCTGCAGTGCTCCTCAAAGCAGCATTCCCTTGCTTTGGCCACTGCTCTCCAGCTGAAAAAAGGATTTCCCTCCATCCGATGAGCTCTGAACATGGTGGCCCCAGTGGAGCTGGCCTTGCAGCAGAGAAACTCCAGCAGCCTCATCCAGCCTCCACTCTTCCTCCCTCAGCCCCCTCCAAGTCACTCCACCAGCTCCTCAAGGAGTTCCTCTCGGATGTCTTGGGGCTGGCCCCAGGCCAGCTCTGTCCTGATGGCCAAGCCAGGCAGGCTGGCAGTGGGACACGGGAGGATATCCCCTTGTCTCCTGCCCCGGGGCATTGTGACTGCTGCATTGCCGGGTGGTGGCACTGTGACGTGGGGGTCATGGGGTCCCTCATGCGCGGTCCTGCCCACTGCCCCACTGCCCAGCATCCTTCGGAGAAAGAAAGACCTTTGGGGGTGCTGGCTCTGAGGCAGTCCCTGTGCCCAGGAGGCCCAAGGGGCTGTCCCTGCCCTTGCTGGCCTTGCAATGGGCACAGCTGCTGGGTGTCCCTGATGCCTCCTCTGCCACTCGGCTCCCAAGGACAAACCCAGTGCTGTTCCTCTTGTCTCAGGCCATGGCAGAAACCAATCCTGCACCCAGAGACCACCCCTGTTAGCAGTCACCTCCCTGCGCCAGAGCTAACGTCCTTGAGGTTACGCAGCCAGGATGATTCTTGTAGGCCCCCTCCAACTGAAATAGTCTCATTCTAGTCTGTTTTCTCTTCTCTTCTCTTCTCTTCTCTTCTCTTCTCTTCTCTTCTCTTCTCTTCTCTTCTCTTCTCTTCTCTTCTCTTCTCTTCTCTTCTCTTCTTTCTCTTCTTCTTCCTACCTCCTCCTTTCCCTAGCAGGACATGCTGAGGAAGTGTCTGATTCTTCCCAGCCCTGCACTAGCAGAAGGGATTGAATGGGTAACCATGTCCCAGCCTAGGCAGTGGCTCTGTCACTTTGGGGGAAGGAGGCATGTACCTTCTGATGGGGGTGAGAGCTCTGCATCGTCCTGAGATCATTTGACCAAGTTGCAAAAAGTGTGTGTGAAGTGCAGTTTTTGAAAGTCTTCTGTGTTCATCCAATTAGGCTGCCTTTCCCCAGCATGGCAAAAGCCCACGTCCCTTACACTAGTGAGGCTCAAAGATCAAGCCTTCAGTTTGAAGCAGATTGTGCTCCTCAATAAATGGTTGCATAGCTTGTTGAGGTGATCAATATCCGTGTGTCACAGAATCACAGATTCACAGGTTGGTAGGGGTTGGAAGGGACCTCTGGAGATCAACTAGTCCAACCTCTCTGCTAGAGCAGCATCACCTAAAGCAGGTTGCACAGGATCGCATCCTGGCGGGTTCTGAATATCTCCAGGGAAGGAGACTCCACAGCATCTCTGGGCAACCCGTTCCAGTGCTCGGTCACCCTCAGAGTACACAAGTTTTTCCTCATATTGAGATGGAACTTTCTGTGTTCCGGTTTGTGCCCATTGCCCCTTGTCCTGTCACTGGCCACCACTGAAAAGAGTCTGGCCCCTTCCTCTGCACATCCACCCGTTAGATATTTATAAGCGTTGATGAGATCCCCTCTCAGTCTTCTCCAGGCTAAACAGACCCAGCTCTCTCAGCCTTTCCTCAGGAGAGAGATGCTCCAGTCCCTTAATCATCCTCGTAGCCCTCCCCTGGACTCTCTCCAGTAGATCCCTGTCTTTCTTGACCTGGAGAGTCCTGAACTGGACGCAGTATTCCAGATGTGGCCTCACCAGGGTGGAGTAGAGGGGGAGGATAACCTCTCTTGACCTGCTGGCCACGCTCTTCTGAATGCACCCCAGGATACCATTGGCCTTCTTGGCTGCAAGGGCACATTCTTGTCTGTGGTTTTCATTTATTTTATCAGCTACAAGAAATACCATATTATCTGTAAGGTATATGACTGCACTTCCATGTCTCTTATTTCCACCTTAAATTTTGAGTATTTTTACTGGCAATGCTGAGGATTACTGTAAGCTTCTACCAGTGTTACAGTTATATAGTTATAAAGATATACATTCAGAACATCACAGGTCATTGTCATGCGTAGCGTGGTTTTCCAAACCACATTTCTAATCATACACCCTATTTCTTCACTCATCAGTCCTTTACTGTGTATCTCCCTGCCACATTTTGACTGTGTCACATATACCGGAATCCATCCTTTCACTTACCTGGGCACATCTTATCTCTAGATTTCCATTTTCACTATTTCATGTGGAACTTGATCTGTTCTACTCGACCCAGCTGGGTTGACGTGTCTAGAGGCTTTAACATAAAAGGTTTACGGTGAGTCCTAGGAGTAACTTACAGAAATCAGAGGACACTCGTCCTAGCCTAGTGTTTATACAGAAGCTGCTTTTATCTCAGACGAAAGACATCGATTTACGGGAGTTCATGCTAATGATATTTTCACATGAAAGACACTGACTTTAATTAATGAGATAAAATGGAAAATAAAGGATAAGCATGAGTATATAATTGTCAGAAACAAACCAACAGAAACATGCAGAGAGAATTAAGACTTAGTTCAATGTGGTATGTATTCCACAGTTTGGAATTATTTGCTTGAGCTTGTTATATTGAAACAATATTAGAAATGAAACATTTAAAAGTAGATCTGGTTGAAAATAAGAGATTTTTTGCTTTGGTCTTTTGCATTGTTTCAACATTTGCCATTATCTCAAAATGAGTTTGAAAGACGAAACTGTCTTTTTTAAAAGGCCATTTAAAAATTATTTCTTGAATCTAAACCAATAATCTTTGTTACACTGAATTGATTGTCTGAATTTAAGGCACTTACTTTCTTATTGTCTAATAAATGGCTGGGTTCACTGCGTGGAATGCATCACCTGCCATTCATTCTTTTTAAACTGCATCAGTCAAGTTTTCTGTTTTACTATGTCTTATCAACATTAAAATGTTCAACCTTTTATAACACTTGGATTTACCTGTCATCTGTTTTTTTATCCTTCCTCCCACTCTAACCATATGGAAAAAGTAGCATTGCTTTGACCCTGCGGTATCTTTTTTGCTGCTATTGTAGTGTTGCGTTGTGCAAAGCTCAAAGAGGAACCCAAACCCAAATCCAATAAAAGATTTTTTGATCTGAAGAGGTATCATCACACCCTTATACTCTCCTTGCTGAATACAGTCCTAGGACTGGATCCTGTTTTGGCTCCTAATTCTTTCTAGTGATTCTTCAATTGTGTAAATGATTTATACCTGTATATAGAGTGTAGAAATATTTACAGAGAGAAAATACAGGATGCATACCTAATGCATAGGTTTGTTGTGCTGTGTGGTTTTGTTGAAACTGTGTCTCCTTCCAGAATAGCAATGAAGAAATTCTTTCAGGGCATAGAAGTTGTCTTATGTTTTCTGGGCAAGTATGGATAAAACACACAAAAAGAAAGGAACACTGCATCTGTATTTGCAAGAATATGTGGCACTTTAACTTCAGATACTCAACTTTCTGTTCTTAGACAGACTTCTGGCTGCCTATGGAGATGTAAGTTCTTTTTATGTTTTAGGTTAGGTGTGTCACTAATCCAGGCATTCAGGCTGACCTTGTTCACCACTTTTTCTCAAATTCCTTGTTATTTCTCTACTTATAAATTGGAATGGGGAATAATATTAGTATATATCCATTCATTATTAATCTCCACATGCACTGTTATATTTTTATAAATGGAATTATGATCATTTGTGAATGTCTGAAATAATATCTTTATAAAATGATTTATCAGAGAATTTTATAGTACTACTCATCAGGCTAAATGTACACCTATGTATAATGTCTGGAGGCTCTATTTATGCAAGTTGAATTTTTGCTTGTCAGTTGTTTTGTCTTAATTTTTATTCTTAATTTATCCACAATAATAACCTACTTTTAATATCAATTATCTAAAGTTAAGAACAAAAATACCCCAAAAGAAATAAAATAACCCACCCTAAAGTAGCAATAGTAAGCACGACTTCAAAATAGATAAGATTCAAAACAAAGAAGGAGAGCGGAGAAAGAAGGGAGAGAGAAGTAAAGAATATGTAATAAACAATTTTTAATATTTTCTGTTAGTGGGAACAATTTTTTAAAATCTTTTTAGTCTTCTGTTGACAGACATGAGGACTTCAAACTACTGCCACATTTCAGAAGATTTATTTAATAGATAAAGCTTCAATAAATAATTGTTTGTTAATCAACAATGCCTTCACCAACATATTTGATTATAATTAATGCTCCTGAATTAAGTTTTGCATATCTTGACTCTTGTTATTTTAATTTAGAAGATTAATTACTTTTGTTTGAAAATATAATAGTCTTTGAGAGGATTGAAATTTAGATTAAAGTGAATGCTTCTGTACACTGTTCATCTGGGATGGAAATGGAATTTATGAAAACTGCTATAAAAGGGATGCAAGAGGAAAGCCTTGCTCACATGCAAAATTAGAAACAATAGTTGTATCAGTTGGAATTCTTCATATGTTTGTTTTGGGCCCAGTACTTTCCTTGTAGGCACTAATGACTAAATAATGAAATAAAGCATATGCTTCTTAAAAATAAAGATGAAAAAAGTGTTAGAGGATTCATCAGTATGTTACAGGAGAGAATTAGAATGCAAAATAATCTTGAAAAATGAGAGACATCCTCTGAAAAAATGAATATGGAATAGTTCAACTTGCTATCCTGTCACAAGAATAATCAGCACAGATACCCATTGGGATCAAATGTCTAGATAGCAGTTCTGCAGAAGTTTTGCAGTTAGTAAACAGCAAGTAAAATATGAGTCAATAATGCCATGCTGCTGCTAAAATGTAATCATAGGAATATATAAACAAATACATAGCCTGCAAAACAACTTAGTAATTCCTCTTCTCTGATAAGTTTTGGTAGAGCCTCAGCTCTACTGTATTGTCTAGGACAGTCAAGAAAGGTATGATTTGTTTGTAGAAATGAGAAATTCTAGGTAAATATCACTAGAGTTTTAGGAAACATATTGTACCAAAAAAAAGATGAACATAGAAAAGAGAATTTTGTTTGTTTGTGTTGTAAGATTAGATAGCAATATTCATCTACTCTTCCTATGAAAGGAATGTTGGAAAAGACTTAAATGATTTAAACCGCATATGAGATGATCAGTAAGAAACTGATTCTACAGATACTGATGTACAGGAACAGATGTCCTGGGAGTGGTGTGGACTATTTGATATCTGGGATTAGACGAATAGGTTAGACAAATGTCTGACAAGCACGACATGTTTAAGCATGACAGTCCTTTTGCCTTGATGCAGGAAGTGCATTAAATAATTTCTCACAAACTATCAGTCGGTATCTCTCTATGAAAAGGTTGGCTACAGGTGCTGACTAAGAGGTTAAAAAACTCTAACCTTTTATATGGGGATTAAAAGGTTTTTGTTATCATCACATTTTTACAACATTCTTTGAATATGTCTTTTGTAATTTAAGTACCTCCTCTCTTCCTCATTTGGTTTGCTCTTCCACTGGAGTACTGTGGTGTGCCAAATCTCATGACTACACGTAACCAAAATCAGTCCCCATGATATCAGGCATTTAACATACACACATACTCCTATCTTAAAAAACTTAGAGTTTAAAGAAATTATACTAATTGGAAGTAAGTGCCAGTATTATGATCTGATTTTTTAAGACAGAACATTGAAGCAAAAATAACTGAATTACATGAGGAAACTTACAAACTGAAACTAGCTATTTTGAGTCTGAGTCCTTAAAGGCAAGACCGTATATCTTCCTCAAGTAAATGTAGTAAAATAAATTCATTGACAGTACTCACAAAAATGATGTTAAAGCCTATAATCAAAACTTGCATGTTTAGTTCCTCACACTAAAATTTTAATTATGTGGAATTTAGTGTGTTCCTTTTTGTGTGCCATCTTCATTGAAACCCCCCCAATGAGCCCATTCAATGTCATATTTCTCATTGTCTCATCTTAAAGAGATTATGGAAAATATCATTAAGTTTCTTGCTTCCAGAAACAAATAATGAATTAGATTTAAAATAAAGACTTAAAAGTAGTTTCATATAGTTTCCTAATAGCATTAAGTATTCTCTAGTACCATCTGTCTCACCATCATCTAAGTTGTTAGGTTGATTTCTCTTCAGGTGACACTGTTTTCATGACAGGTTTCAAGCATTACTAAAGCTCAGAGTTGAAATAAGATCTTTTAATGTGCTAGGCTCTTAATACTTTCATAATAAGAGAGTACACAGCATTCAGAGTGTGATGTGCAGAATCAAACATAGTTGTCTATTCAAGGAGATTGCTGTCTGAAGTGTCCTGTTTCCTTTGTAGTGGTGATTGGTAATTATGTAGCAAAAAAGGCAGAGAGTAATTAAGAGAGGAAGGAATTTGCCTTGCCTTATGAAACCCTTTTCTAAGAGGCTGCCTTCTGAAGGAGAAACACATTGGAAGGTTTCTTTCCAAATTTCAGAGATTAACAACTGATACAGATGTTTCTTAAATCTTTTGTCTGGTACTGAAATTAATTCCCCTTTGCATGACACAAGAACATTTTGAAAAGATCAGTGAAAAAGTTAAAGATGTAGAAAACTAAAAAAAAGCAGTAAGATAGACTAATCTCAAGAATGAATCTTGGAAAGAACTCTTTTTTTTCTTTTTTCTGCAATCTAATTGTTATATTACAACAGAGGCATATCTAGGCATATGTTATTTTGCAAGGTGAAGTCAAATAACTTCACTCTTTAGGGGCTTTTTTTTCTCTCATGCCTGTTTGTGTAGTCTGAACAGAGCCGCCCATGGTTACTGTGCTGTAGGAAAAGCTCAAATATACTTCAGGGTTTTTATTTTGTTTTGCTTTTTATGTTAGCATATGAAAACAGCAGTTGAAAAAAACCCTACCCAACAGATGGTTTGTGCATTCTGTTACAAGCAGATGATAGGTGCTCTGGCTAGTATTATGCAGATAACGTTGTCTGCTAAAAGTTTTGAAGAAAGTATGATTATGGCCTGAATTAAGCAGAAAAATGTCAATATGTCTTTTTTATGTTAAAAGGTGAAGAATCTATGTATTTCAACATATGGACGTTTGTATGGTTCTGTGTATATAAATATAGACAGACAAGCTGGGAAACCAGGAAAAAATACTATTTTCAGAAGTACTGCTGCCTTTCTATTCAAATGTCATGTTTTGATTATATGCCCCAAACTTTGCTGTTGGGGCCACAACACTGTAATAAAAATTATATCTCAGCACGTTTGAGCATATTGAAAGGCCAAGCAAATGTGTCCCAGTTTCCTCACTAATTTTGTATTTATTTTTATTTTTTTATATTTCTTCATTACTTATTCCATGTTTTCCTAGAAAAAAAAAATACAGGTAATATTATTGCCTTTTTGTCTTTTCATAAAAAGACTACATTGGAGGAGACTCTGGTGGAGCTCAGAAAAACACATTTCCCCTTTGCATGCAGATGAAACTTAATTTATGTAAGATTCCTTACCATTACCGTAACAGGCAATCTTTTTGTCAGAGAATGAATTCCGGTATCCTTTCAGAGTAAGCAGCAGTTTTAATGATGCCTTTTCCACTATTGTAGATGTTTTTTCTCTTCAGGAACAGAACACTGTCTAAAAACTTAAGTTAAAAAATGAACCAAACACAAACATCATGACATGGACAGTAGACAAGTTTCAGAATATCAAAACTCAGTCTAAAGCTCATCTAATGTAAAGATAAGTGATGTATCAAAACCAGGTATTCCTAATGACTGTTTCTGTAAATTATATTGTGTGCCTTGTCTTTGCTGTGTGGATTTTCAGAAAATCTTGTAAGGTTAGGTGTATTTTTTGTGAGTTTTTCTGTAACTTATTCCTCTGTAATATTAGTCTTCTTTTTAAACTTCTGTACAGTATTGAAGTCTGGAAAATTCAGAACATTATTAGGAATTGGAAACATGGATGTAATTGGAAAAAAAAAAATACAACATACCAGAAATCAGAAGCAAGAGATTCAGAAATAAGTCTTTGAGAGCTTCCAGTGATTGTATTCTTGACAACTGTTTTAAATATTTGGAAATATTTTTATTGGGGCCAACGATTTAAGTTTAAAAGCATATCTCATGTCAAAATTTAAAACTTACGGTTCATGTTGTAATGAATGATAACAGAAGATAAAAAAATTACAAAATTGTTTCTTTTTTTTCCAGTCCCTGATTTGCTTTATCTTTCAAATTGCTTCTCATGCTAATCCATATAATAATACCTGATTTTTAAGAGTGCTTTTTAAATGAGTCCTTCTTATAGCAAGTTCCTTTAGGTTTGTTTGAAAATTAATGGAGATCAAATTGTGTTAAAAAATTAATACCTGGGTATATAATGTGATCATTCTGTTCTAATTCAGTTCACTGTGGAAGGGTCAGTCAAAAAAGATTTGATGTTTCTTTTCTGTGCACAAAAGCACAGATGAGCATGATTTTTCCAAGAAAACATTTTTGTAAGAAAATACTGTTTTGTAAAAAAATAGTGGGAAGGAGTGATTCCACTGCATTATTTATTGATTTAAAATGAATAATTAAGAAGATCTTCAAAATTACTGAGGCATCCTATATGACATATGAACAAAAAGGCTACAGTCTTATTTTAAAAAAACATTTTTGCTTCAAAGATCATAATTAGATAGTTAAAAAGCCCGAAGAGTGTTACAAAATCTAATACTAAATGAGTTGAATTGAGCAGATTAGTACTTCTTATTTACTAATTTTTGAATTCTGGTTCATTAAATCATCAAGGTTCTAACTGCCTTGTCAGAAGCTTGGAAAATTACTAATCTCAAAATCCATCAAATGGTTGAAGATATGGTTACAAGTTTAGTGGAAGAAGGAAAATATATTTTTTAATTAATTCTGAGATCACAGATCCTATTTTTGGGAATTTTACCACCACATGAATGTTTTTAAAATGTATACTTTTTGTTGTTAGTATAAGTTCTTGTCTGTGTATAGTTACAGTGCTGGGAAGCAGCACTGCAGAGAAGGACCTGGGAGTCCTGGTGGACAGCAGACTCTCCATGAGGTAGCAATGTGCCCTTGTGGCCAAGAAGGCCAATGGTATCCTGGGGTGCATTCAGAAGAGCATGGCCAGCAGGTCAAGAGAGGTTATCCTCCCCCTCTGCTCTGCCCTGGTGAGGCCACATCTGGAATACTGTGTCCAGTTTGGGGCTCTCCAGGTCAAGAAAGACAGGGATCTACTGGAGAGAGTCCAGGGGAGGGCTACGAGGATGATTAAGGGACTGGAGCATCTCTCGTATGAGGAAAGGCTGAGAGAGCTGGGTCTGTTTAGCCTGGAGAAGAATGAGAGGGGATCTCATCAACGCTTATAAATATGTAAAGGGTGGATGTGTAGAGGAAGGGGCCAGACTCTTTTCAGTGGTGGCCAGTGACAGGACAAGGGGCAATGGGCACAAACTGGAACACAGAAAGTTCCATCTCAATATGAGGAAAAACTTCTTCACGCTGAGGATGACCGAGCACTGGAACAGGCTGCCCAGAGAGGTTGTGGAGTCTCCTTCCCTGGAGATATTCAGAACTCGCCAGGATGCAATCCTGTGCAACCTGCTTTAGGTGATCCTGCTCTAGCAGAGAGGTTGGACTAGTTGATCTCCAGAGGTCACTTCCAACCCCTACCAATCTGTGAATCTGTGAATCTATAAATCTCACTTCAGTAATCTTTTATTTTTTGGAGTGTCCTATGTTTACACATACTTGGTATATCATTGAAAACAGCTGTCCTGTCCCACTCAGGGTGAGGCTGAGGTTAACTTTTTAATTCTCTGCGCGGTAATCAGAAGTAATGACAATTACTTTAGAGGTTCAAACCAATTGTAAATTTACTTAAAACTCAGTGGAACTACAAAAGATAGAGGCTTGGCAAAGGTCATAACAATGCTCAAAATTTAGCAGAACTATGAAAGGTAAGGGTTTTAGCAAAAGTTGTGACGATATTACCCTAATGTGCTGAAAATTAAGTTAGAGACAAAGAGAGTGATAGAGAGGAAAAGAGAGAAAGAAAAGAGAGAGAGAGAGAAAAGATATCACCACCCTTGGATCCAGCGATGTTCTCTGCTCATAGTTGTAGTCTTCAGGTGGCGGGTGCACACCGAAAACTCACGTTTTCCCTTTTTATAACCCGATGTCCCCGCCCCATAGGCAGGGGTCTGTCATCACTGAGCAGGCGCAGTATGTGCTCAGGAATGTTCAGAAATGTTCTAGAAATGAGTCGGTGGGTTGTGGGGGTGCTGGGGGTCTCACTGCCCCCCCCCTTCAGGGCTGACCAAGTGAGTGGTGATATGTCACAGGCACATGGTGCACAGGGCACAGATGGTCATTGTTTACGTGTTTCAGGAATAGAGGAGTGGTCTCACAAGACGTATCCTGCCTCCACGGGCTCTGTTCTTGTTCAACACTCCCTGGTCATCATCAGCCCATCCCTGTCCATGTCAAGACGGGTGTTTGTGACATTCACTTGTTATCAGGGCCTTACAACAGCCAAGGATTTAAATAACAATAATCAGCTTTAGATGGATAAACTTTACAGTATTCCTTGCCTTTTTAACAAATATACTCAATTAGTCTTATATTAAAGTTTATAGATTACTATCAACATAATATTTCCACCTTATTTTCCATTACTGCTAAGTACTCAGTAAGATGAAGTGTCAAAGGTGAATGAGCCATAGCAGTCTTATATCAGAAATCCCATTTTTGTTAAAAGCTTAATAGGGGCAAAAAAGCAGTATTACTCTTCTGCTAAGCTTTTTATCACATGCTGTGTATTGTCCCTGCTGTATGACCTTCTAAAATGGCATTTCTTTTTAAATCTCTACATTGCATTAGAAATTAATTTCTGAGAATAAAAGAACAATTCTTAGGTATTATAATCAGAAAAAATAGGAGAAATGGTATGGAAGCAAGAGGAAGAGTACTAAATTTTTAGTAACCCTCTTCAGACTACCATAACTTTTCTTAATATTATTTTTGTGTATTGGGTTATCAGCTCCAAAACAATTTAACAATTTTGCCAAATTTTCTTTGCTAAAACTGCAGTTGATGAAGCTATTGTAGCCTTATTTTTACAGTGATGTATTAGTTTACCAGTAGGAGCTTGTTCAATTTAATTTTACTCATCTAAAAGAAAGACGTCTAGTCCGGTAGTAATCTAGCCAACCTAATGGACTCAATAGTTGAATGTAGATCTGAACAAAGATGTGGCATATGCTGCACAAAATGAGTCCTCTGTCTGTGTGATGAAAGTACATGCATTAGCTAAACAAATGAAAGCAGAAATTCATTATACAGTCCAAAGATAGCTTCAAATAGTTATGCAAATGGTGAAGTGTCTGACATTCAACTATTTGGATGCATCCTGATAACTACTACTTAGTACTACTGTTAACCTGCTGTAGATGCACCACAGAATTAAAGGTGGCAAGATAAGTTTATGAAATAAAAGTATATAAGCATAATACTTTAACCACTGAACATTTGTGTGTGCATGTTGTAAGTCTGATTTCCCTTCAGATCAGATTTCATACCATCTCAGTATAATTTTGTGTTGTACCTCTTGCATCCAAACCTTTTCTGATTATTACAGCAGAAGAAAAATGATATATGAAGATAAGTACCCAAAATACTTCCGTTCCTACAAGTTTTGTAAAACACGATTGTTTTAACATGGCAGCCTACATACCACTACTAAAGTACTTTTGAAAAGATATCGTATATCTCTGAAGAGATAACAGAAAATCTTGTTCTAATTCAACCCAAAGAACAAAAATGCATAAGAAATCAAGCCTCACTAGTTCTGGTGTTCACAAAATTATTTGCTTAATTTTATTACAGTGTGATTTTTCCTGTTTGTAGAAGAGTTTTAGCTTTAAATTAAAATATTAACAACCAAGTCTTGGTTAAAAACTAACCTCTCACTGGTGATTGTTAGGACTCTAATCTTTTAATTTGTAATTGACTGCAAATCACTGTAATGATTTTTTTTTTCAACTGAAAAATAGATCTGAGGAAGTATAAAGCAAAACAACTGAAAAAATAGTTGCAAGGAGAATGTGAACTGCTACTGTTGTCATGGCAGTTTAATTCATTTTACTTTATAGCTACATCAGTTCAGGAGCATTTGCAGGGACAGTTACTGTATGTCATCTGAGAAACAGTAATATCTTGAGATAGGTCAACTCATTCACTTGCTAGCATCTGCACATATCCTGAGACTGGAAATTTTAAATGTGAAGAGTTTCACTTTATTCAATAAAACAGAGGAATGAAAGATGTTAATTGTCTTGTATTATCCAACATTCTTGATTTACATCTACATTAGTATCCACAGACCTGAAAAGTTGTCTGAAAGGAGTTGGGCTTGGAAGGGATGGATGATTCACTTTGCTCCAAAACTTGTTGTGAAGGGCTCCACATTATTGGTCTGGAAACCAGGATTGTCTACAGATGTTTATTATTTTGTTGCTTAGAAGATTCTCAGGTCTGAAGCAAAATATTCATTTCAGTAAGAGAAACTGAAACTTTAGTAGTTTGGTAGGAAGAGGCATTTTAGGTTCTTATATCACAAGAGAAGCAGGATTCTTGAGTGAGAAGGTCATCACTGAAGTGGAGTATCTCAATTCATTTTAGTCATTTACATTTAGATTACTTATTTTGGTGTGTCTTTCTACACTCTATAGCCAATGGAGAGAAATATGTACTTTAACCCATGGTTCAGCTGACATATATCAGACGTCTACAATAATATGGAATGGATCCTGCTTCAGAAGTGCTTAGATTTCTGCAGTGCCCATCCCATGTTTCCATAAAAGTTCTCTATGTATAGACTAATATGGAATAGACTGAAGCAGGCAGACTCTGAATTTTACCCCTCTAATGTGCTTTCATTACTGGGAAGGCAGCCCAAGCCTCATCAGCTTAACCTAAAATCATAGAAAGAATTAATTAAAAGACAATAAACATGATTTAACAGTAAAAGTAAAAAACAGTTTTTAAGTCCTGTCTTTCATATATAGGCAGTTACTTGAAATTACAATTACTACTACAAAAAAGAAGACAGTAGGATAAAAATATAAGTAAATTTACAGAAAACTCTAATCAAAAGATGATAGAAAACAAGAATTGCACAATACAGACTTACAATACAGACTTAATTACAAAAATTGCTATACAAAATGAAAATTTTAGAAGATAAATACAATTTTTAAAGCTACTCTTGCAGTTTAAAGTAATATTTGCAGTCCAATGCATGTATTTATTTACCTATGGAGAGAGTAAAAAAAAACCCAAAACCAAAAACCAAAATGAAACTTTTAACTCTTTAACATGTCTGAAACATCTGCATTCAGTAGGTTTGATTTTTTTTTAAATATGCTTAAGAGCTATAAGAATTTCTTATAGAGATACTGTTTGGAGATACTGGATGAACATTTCTGAATTCAAACAGAATGCATTCAAATGGAGGCCCAGTCTTACAGTCTCATAGATATTGATAATTCTGCTAGTACTTTTCACTAAAATACACTTGACCTCTAGTGACCAGTAGTGCCTGATCAAATTTTGTGATTGTTCCAGACCAACTAATTGGAAGTTTTGAAAGAAAGTTTGTAACAATTTCATTTTATTGAAACTCAAAGGTTATTTTCTTGGGGTTTTTTCCCATTTTTCTGTTATGTATTTACTAAAAATTAATTTAGCATGAGAAAAAAAAAAGAAAAAAGAATCAGAAAAGCATCTCTGTAAAGTAACAATGTAATAAAATGTGCATTTCTTTCCTTTTTGGTAGATACACTTGCTCTCTTTTAAATAGAACTTACCACAAGCTCAACTCTTGTCTTAATATTTTATAACCTTAAACCTTATAAAACTTTAACTCTGATATAAAAGTTTAATATCAGCAGAAGATAGTTGCTGAATAAGAATGTTTTGAAAGGGATTATTTAGTACAAAGAAGAAAGCACTGAAGTCATTTGTGAATATTTCATGTTACAAGAACCAGCTTCAATGTCAATGTTCAGTTTTTTGACAAAAAGACCATCAAAAGGTTAGTTATAACCTTTGGAAAAGGTTACTTTAGTAATACCAAGCATAGAAGCATATGGAATGTTTGCAAGCCTTTGTGGTTTTTAGTATGCTTGTTTCTGATGTCAATTAAAAATATCACTCAGGGATAAGTATATTTTGAAATAAGCATTGGCAAAAGCTTTACCTTCCAGAAAATATTTTAAAGAAAAATGAATAAGGGGGAAATGACTGATATGTATTTCAGACTGAAGTCTTTGCAACCCCCATTTTATTGTGGGAATTCAATAGTATCAGTTGAATGAGTTTTTAGTTAATTCCAGCTGACTATTCTATTCTGCTTGACTGCAGTGGTCGCACTAAAATTAAAAACTAAACCCACAAATGATGATGACAACAACAAAACAAAGCTTCTAAGAAAGTCCATCTAAAGAATCATCCCTGAGACCAGGAGTATTTGGTCACAGTTGGATGGAGTGGTCGAGTTAGGCCAAGTTCTGCCAGTCGCAAGTAGGCTGCTTAAAGCTGTTTGGTGGTCCTATATTATTGAAATCTTGTCTAACTAGTATGACTGATGGCTATCCAGTGTTTTTCTGTCCAATCCTCAACTCAGAAATAGCTTCAAGGACTGAAATGAGGGACATTTTGTTTCAATCTGTCTTTGCTTCCTCTCCATGCCCCAGTTGCTCTGTGGTTTACAGCAGTGTGAAGTAAAGGTCACCTTTCCACTGACTGCGCAAGTTGCAACAAGCATTAATGTGAAGGAAAGTTGTATTCAGAACAAAGGAAAAAAACTTCCCAAATGATCTTTCCTTCTTTCTTCCTTTCTTTCACCCTTTAGCTCCTTTTTTTTCTCATTCTGCAGCACTGGGCTGTGTTGCTGTCGTTGCCTCATGAAAATACTACTTTATGAACTGCAAACATAATAAAATCGCTAGTCATGACAAATGACCCAACTCAGTCTTTCCTATTAAGTCTACATAATGGCTGCAGTATGTACTGTGCTGTACTGAAGAATAAGAGCATAGCCTCTACAGGAACTATACTACCACTTTTTCCCACAAGTTAATCAGACAACCACGAGTTGTCTTCCTCTTTAAGAGTATTCATGAAGTCTCTACTGTGAGTTTTCTGTGAAATCAAAAGTTGCCCAGATTGCTGGAACCCCGCATAGCTTCTGTGTACTAGTTTTTATTTTATAAAGGTCTGGTTCTAATTTCATTGCATACAAATTTTCATGGGGACTTTCAGAAGATTTAATTCAATAAAATCATATAAATTTTGTTGACTCTTCATTTTACATCTGGAAGGAGTGGAGTTGAAAGATATTACCAATAACTGACTTACTAAAGAAATACACAATGCAGGAAAGACAGAACGAGGGATAAGATGCTCACCAAGGCGTCTGCTCTGCATCATCTTAACTCTATGGCATGTGATTCAAGAGAAGATTGTAAGAAATATTTCTTTTAAATACATCAGCGTGGTGGTATGTTAAACATTACAGAGCGCACATAGACACGTACACAGAGAGATTAATTTTCCATTCTCACAGTATAAAGATACTGAAAATCTCTCAGAAAGAAATTGTGTCTGTATTTTAAGTTTTTTAAAAAAGAATGGTCTTTATTAAGAAAGCAAAATATGAATGCTAAAACAAATAGGATTAAAATTAAATCACTATCGTATCATCTTTTTTGATAAGTTAAAGACAAAAACCTACTGCCAGATCAAAGATCCCAGCACCTGACTTAGGAAGTGGCTGCTAACATATATCAACATAAGGAAAGAGTATCAAATGCTTTACTAGATTTCTTAAGAAAAAGAAAATTACCCACAATGAATCCAGAGTTTTCTTCTAAGGGGTAATAGCCAATTTAGGCCTTTTTTTTTTTTTTTTATGTGTGGTGATTCTTTTCCAGTCTCCTTGAGTCTGCAGTTATCAACATTGAATTTAATCTTCTTTTGTTAATATTCAAATATATTACTCAGTCATTCAAAAACGTGAGATCTTTCTTATACTTTTGTGATCAGGTTAGATTTGATTATCCGTCATTATTTAAATAAAAGATTTTACATATTCATTTTTCTTTGGTAAATAATTAACAACAAACCGAGCAGCACAGATTATTCAGGGATGCCTCTGTAGAGATCTCTTCGTTATGAAAAATGACCATTCATTCTAATCCTTTTTCTGTCTTTTAGCTAGTTATTACTTCATTAAAGGTCTTCCTCTTTCTTTAAAACAGTATAGGTTCTTTCAGAGACTTTGATGGGAGAACTTAAGAAAAGTTTTATTGGAAAACAGAGTACATATTGCTAATATCATATTCACATAGTTGCTGATTCCTTCACATGACTCAACTAAAACTTGTAAGGGCAGGATTTCCTCCATGGAAGCCAGTTTGAGACTTCTAAATGTATCTTATGTATTCAAGTGTATATGAAGGTTGTTCCTTATTTTATTTTTATATCAATTCCGCTGTAATACAGTTCGGACAATGGCTAGAGCTCTTTTTAAAGTTCGTGTCACACCAATGTCTTCTCTCCATTATTCTAATACCAAAGCTGATTTAAGTAATAGCTTATACTGCAGAACTAACGGTTTAGCAGTTTGCTACGTATTTCATAGAAAATTAGTGGGTGAATACCAAATTATCCAGACAATTTATTATTTTCTATTTTATAAATTTATTCCAGAACCTTTTCTTTTAGCAATTTAATTTTGTCACTACTTGTCAGATTTTTTTCCGGTAAAAGACGACATCTGGTCAGAGAACCTACATGTGCTCCTCTGTGGTTGAACTGTGTTGTAAATAGAAAATGAGAAAATACATTAAAAAAATGCAAAAAACCCCACAACTGAGTGAAGCATAGGTTTTTCCATATTTTTAAAATCTTGATAAATGCATATTTTTGTGCAGTTGCTTTTCAGGTATGATTCATTCTTTCAGTGTGAGGCATTACAATACTTCTTCTACTATCAATTTCTTCTTCTTTGCTAGAGCTATTGTCTTGATTTCAAATGAGTCTCAACAAAATACAATAGGCATCCAGGTACATAAAACTGAAATGTTGTTGAGTTCGTACCTTCATTCTGTCAAGCTTTTTTAAATGCATCAAAAAATACCAGTTCATAATAAGAAAAAAAATAGAATTGGAAGAAAGATTTTTTTTTAAATTTTTCTGTTGTTGTATGCAAGGCAAAGTGAGAGACATGATAAAGATGAAGACTTTTAGTAAGTAAATACAAAGACTAATTTTTATTTTTTTTTAGAAATGGATAATTCTGAAATTAATTGTATTTAATTTCTGTTATCAAATGTTTAGTAATGAATGTTAAAAACTCAGCAAATAGCCTTCTGCCTTCTTTAGTACAAGGAGGTATTGTGACATCTCACATATAGATCATTTGATGTTCAGTGAATCTCATTTGAGCTAATGAAGTTTTACCATTTATTTACAAAAGGAAAGGATTAGCTTCCTTATGATTTTACATTACTCATACATAACAAAGCATCTTTTGGAAAGGAAGAACAGAAGGGAGGAAAACAGGAGTCATTTAAATGCCATTTAAATGTTCTCAGCATTTGGTTATTCTCCGCATGAAAGGTCTACTGAAGTAAACTGTCTCCAAAGATAAATACCAAAGTTCACGAGACAGTCCAAGCTCAGGACGTGCAATCAGAACATATGCATGCCTGTTACTGACTAGATTGGATGTCTAAACTCTCTATTATTCTTTTTTTCTGTTTTTTTTCCCTGTTTTTTATTTTTATTTATTTGACTTCTAAGTTACTTAACAGAAATAAATCAGCTTTAATGTCAGAATTTTGATAGATATTACCATTTAACCATATTTGCTCTTGAGTCTTCTGGAAGCTACTAATTTTTCTTACAAATGCAGGAAAATAATATGAGAAAGAGATTCTCCCTTTTGAAGAGATCAGTTTACTTTGGTTATTAATATTTCAATGTCAACGTTTGTATAATATAGTAACTAACT
The DNA here is from genome assembly GCF_028858705.1 of Grus americana. Classification (NCBI taxonomy): domain Eukaryota; kingdom Metazoa; phylum Chordata; class Aves; order Gruiformes; family Gruidae; genus Grus; species Grus americana. Next base: position 176,372,167 of record NC_072852.1, read on the forward strand.
GCTAAAGAATTGCAGAATTGTAAGAACTTGTAATATGATGGTGAGTTAAGACGCTAATGAAATCTGTGACCAATATTTTGCTGTGTTAATTTTAGCCAAATTGACCTTAAAAAAAATCTTAAATAAAAAGCAAGCCCCTACATTTTAATTTAATTTCTTGTTTTAGGGAAGATTGAAGGAATCTCTGAATTATTTGTGAAAGCTTGCCTTGATTCTTTATAAAGTTTTTAATATTATTTGTGCTGACTAAGGGATCGTAAAGGTCTTCATAAACATAATAGACCAAATTAAAAGCATAATTAGGCAATTATATAATCACACCTCATTTCCTGCTCACTTTTAAATGCACCTATGAGGAAAAATTCAGACTAACTTATGACAGACAGTTTACATGAAGCATGTATTCATGACAGGCAATCTCATTAATATAAATGTTTTTTCTAGGTTATTTACATACATCTGTTTATCTATCTATTTTTACATCCATATGTATATATATGGTCATATCATACCTTTTCACTCTACGTGTTGAAACTCTGGATGGGAAATAGGTTTGGATGCTGCTACAGTAAATATTTCTGTCCACTAGTGACCCTCCCTCCACTGAAAGGGGATACAGGGCTGGAAGGCTGATGAAGAGGAAATTGAATAGCTCTGCCCAGCCCTGTGGGGAATACCTGAAAGTTCAAGTACATCCCATAACCCATAGATGAAAAAGCAAATCAATGATAGTCAAAACTATTTTCGAAAACTATGCAATGCAATAATATTATAAACTCTGTCTATAATTGATAAAAAGACTATTGCAATGAATGCAAAACGGGCATTGTAAAGTTTTACTTCTAAAGTTTAAGAATTCCTCTCTACAAAGCCTTACTACTTTCAAAATAGAGCATACTCAATATTATTTCAAAATCAATTGCATATTTTAAAATATTTGTGGTTTTAAAGTGAGATATATACATAAAATATTGAAAAATGTAATTTTTCTTTTTTTGTGTGCGGATATCAACATGTTTTAATGAAAATATATGAAAATACTTAAAAATATTTATATCATTCATCATATAACATGACATTTTGAATCATTCTAGCTTAAATTAATTAATAAATTAGAAGGTTTGGAAATAACATGCCAATTGTTTTGATTTTCAGAAAGAGATTATTTTCTGAATTTATGCCAGCCAAGCAATGCTATTAAAACTACTGGTTTGACTTCAGTCTGATAAACATTATGTTACCTCTACAATAGTTCTAATTTTTTATTATTATTGTATCTTATTTTTTAGTTTAGGTTTTTTAATAATTATTATATTAATTATACTACATTAAGTGGGGAAATCTACTGTAATTTTTAAGAAAACAATGGGAGAATGGAGACATGATGTATGTTCTTAGGTATGTAATCACTCCAGAAAAACCACGTTGCTAACTTAACAACAAAATTGACATTTCGTTGTGTTCTATACTATCTTTTTATACTATTTGTTACTTTCTGACATTTAGTTAAGCTATGAATAATTACTCTTTTTCAGATAGTAACATCTTTACTTACAATTTAAGGATGCCCTGGTTCAGTCTGAGATCAATGGAGTTCATAGAATCATAGAATGGTTTGGGTTGGAAGGGACCTTAAAGATCATCTAGTTCCAACCCCTCTGCTGCGGGCAGGGACACCCTCCACTAGAAGTTCACTTACTTGACTAAGGCCTTCTCTGTTGACTTACACAAAATCTCAAATATGGAAGAAATACGAAAAGCCTTTTTGCTTTCTGAAAAGTAAAATGATACATTTGCTTTGTTCTGTTTCATGAGAGAGGTGGAGAGCTTAATGAAGTGTGGCAGTTCTATGAAAGTGCTATAATCAATCATTTATTTTCTCATATGTCTTCCATGCGTATTCTCTTAACATCAGCAGAGTGCTAGGAAAATATTGTGGATAATTGTTACATCAATGTAATCTGAAGTTACCCGTCAAAGATAATGTTTGCCACATTCTACATAATATAATATAATATAATATAATATAATATAATATAATATAATCAGAGTGCTTCCTTAAGGAGATGAACTTTTAGCTCATACAGCTGGATAAAATTAAGGAGCCTTCTGGCACAGGGCCTTTTTCACATATTTTTCTAGAAGCGGAAATATAAAGTATGCATAGTAATTCTTAAATAAACTGAATTGTGTCGATTGTAATACTCAAGAGGGAAAAAAAAGGGTTTTAGTACTGGTGGAACAAAGTTTTCATAATGAAAGAGGATATGAAATTACTAGCCCTAGTGGGACACAAAAAGGAAAATTAAAAAGAGGTAACCTATGAATCAGGTCAAAAATGAAGAAGTGTAAAATCAAATATGTTTCTTGAAACTTCTTTTTTTTTGTATTGAATATAGTTAAGTGTCTAAGTTTTCAGACTTGCCTTTTGAAGGTATTTTCTAGGTGTTCTGTGAAGATGAGGACTAAGAGTCAGAGAAACAGTTTATCACTAGTAACTAGGAGATAATGTCCTTTAACACTTGTGTGAGTTCAGTGTGGTAGGAAGGTGTTGGTTCGATTCACCAACAGTTTCCTTGAAGCCATCTGGATAGAGTGTATTGAATTTGCATTGAACCTGTGTAGTATTTGTGGATTACTCTGTCAAAGAGTCTAGCATGTAGTGTAAGGATTGTTAAAACTCACTGACACATTTTACATTTATTACTTTAGTGTCTGATATTTGTTGATCTGTGGAGAGTGATCAGCATAGTCATTTTAATGACAGCATAGTTGTTCCATTCATTGAATTGTATGAAAAAATTAATAGAAAGGATAATCTCATCCCAGTATGGATTGTCATTGCTCAATTATATTCTATACACTTTTCTGTTGGGAATGTGGCAACTGGAGTAGAAAATTCAATGTAAAGTTTCTTTTTATATCTACCTTTTTCTGTCTATCAGGTAGAAAGTACCTGATTTTTAATTGTGTAACTTATTCAAGCATACAATTCAGATCTGAAGAAAAGCAATTTTTTAGATGAAAATTCTCTGTGCAATGATAATGTGCAATGAATGTTTTCATCAATGAAAGGAGACGTTGCCTGAAGGTCTGGTCATACACTAGGGCTTCTTGGTGTATTTTGATGATTCATAGTTTTGTGGGTAGGCTGCTGGTCTTTAAGGTTTTATATATGGTAGCTTGTGGATTTCTAATAGGGTATAGAATCATAGAATCATAGAATTGTTTTGATTGGAAAAGACCTTTGAGACCATCAAGTCCAACTGTTAACGTAGGACTGCCAAGTCCACCAGTAAACCATATTCCTAAGCATAAATAAACATACTTTGGATTGATGAACTGCATATAGCCTGATTTTGTTTCTTAACTTCAAATTGTTTAAAAAAAGCTAAGTCAGTTTTATAATTGGCTATAGTCTGTGGATGTACTTGTATTTTGGACAGACTCAGAAGCTGTGAATTCCAATAAGTAAAACCCACTTCTCTCTCCCAAAGAATATTTGTTTGGTATTAATATTAACTGCACATACTTGCAAATAAATCACTGAAAATAAAACAGAAAACAGAAAAGTGCTGTGTTTGCCCTCTTTCTGAAGTCTGAGACTTCATTCAGGATATGTCTTCCTGAAAACTTAATGTTTAAGTCCCACCAATTTAAATAAGAAGGTATTTGCTTTCCTTAATAGGAGCTTACATTAATAATATTTTAATTTCAATTGCTCTTCACCAATACACAGGGAAAAAACAACACCTAACAGCAGTAATGTTTTTTTATTTTTGCCACAAAAACAGCAAGTAAAATTTTACTTGCAACATCTGACCACTGAACAAACAATTGAAAAAGCCAGTTCTCTTCGTTCCTGAAAGCTCTACAGAACAATAGAGTTAAAAAGTGAATAAATAATCAATTGCTTAACTTTTTTAATAGGTAGTAATATTCAGAGTGCTCTGTAAACAAATCCAAAACAAGTCTTTACCCAAGAGAGCTCATGAATATACAGCTTGAAGTCCTTATCCTAAAAAGGTCTAGGAGCTGTTAAAAGTTAACACTAGTTTTCAGAGTTGTCAATAAGTAAGATAAAATGTGTGTGTAAGTTTAGGGCCCAAAAGCAGTGTTGGCATTCTTCATTCTGCTAAATAGGGAAGTGAGGGCAGATGTTTCCCTCCTATGTGCCTCCCCCTGTGTTCACAAAGGAGCCCGTATGTGGCTCTTAGCTTTGACTAAGCACACCTAGCTGTAGGCATCTAGTTGAGGCGTAAAGATGAGGAACACGAGGACTTCCCATAACGGTAGTAGGAAAAGAAAAGTATTTCCAAGTAAACTAGCTCCTTCACCATTCTGACTCCTTCAAAATGAGGCAAGAGAAAAATAAAGGAACATATGGTAGTGTTGTAAAAAGTATGCAATCAGCCTCCATTTATGGAGATTTGGGAAATCATTCCCAGCACTCCCAGCAGACATTTACAAGTCTGTTCCACTCTAAGCCATTACTCTCAGGTCATTATTAGGCCATGAGATGGGACAATATGTGGAATCCTACGTAGAGGAAGCTGACTTGCTTACTTCTGTAAATCCAAGATTATTCCAGAAATTGTTCCAGAAAAAATTGACTTGCTGTGGTAATGTCTTGTAGGCTTCTCTTCTCATTTTCCCTCTGTTCTACCTTTAGATTAACCTATAACATGAACATTAAAGGAATTTGCAAGTAGAATTCAATATCAGGCAGATTAAACGGCATTGGGAAACTGCTTTATTTCTATTATGGACAAAAATCCAAATAGGTATAGATTTTTACCTTACTAATTTAGAAGCATAGGTCTGCTGACCTTCAATGAGACTGTTACTCATAGGATTTCAAATACCTTTTTGAAAAATACATGAGGTATTAGAAATTCAGAAACAATCGTGTATTTTTCTACTGATTCAACTGAACAAATTTAGTGCGTCAGCCACATTTAACTGAGAGTGTTCTGCATGCATATGGGTTCAATGCTGCAAAGCTGTCATCCATTATGATGCTTATTCTTAGCATAATACTAGAATACTGAGTCAGTGTGCCTAACGTCAAAGGAAAAGGTATATAAAAGCAAACCGATGTCCTTACACATCAACGTATGCAAAATGTTCCAGAGAGCAACATCTAAAAAGTCACTATTTGTAGATGTACTGAAATGTTGCAATGATTATTTCTTGTGTAACACAGGCTGGTAAGCTATTAAGTATTTTCAAACCAGAGAACAGGTTTATTTAGACTTAAATATTACTGAGTTAATAAATCTAAACCAAGTAAATCTAAACTGCCACATATTGGAAATCCTTGAATAAGGGCTGTCCATTTCTTAAAATTTGCTATTCATGGATTGAGGCAAATGAACTCTACCTTCCCTCCTACTATTTTGTTTCCCTTAAGGATTGTTGATCAATCAATCAACAAGTATTGCAGATACCTCCTTACAACAAAATGTGTAACTAAGCTCCTTATTTATCCTTGAGCATTAAGTGGGAGTTGCATGGTGTTGTACTTAGCCAGCTACATGTCAAGATGATTTGGTAGGCAGGCACTGATACATGGAAATCTCTTCAAACATCTCTATTAGGAGGCTTTAAAAATAGCATCACTAATATTTAATTCAGCAGAATAAAATACTTAAAAATTTATTGTTATTATTTTACTTTTTTTTAAGCATGAGAATCATCTTTGTGATTCTGATACAGAGGTTGTGTTTTAAAAATATTCATTTATTTATCACTCCCACGAAGTGATACATGGGATATCATAATATTACCATTTGCTTGTTATATGAGACAACTGATGGTTTGTGTGCCACTGTCTACCAACTGTATGCAAATAACTGTTGGGGATGACAGTTGTGTTACTCCCACTTAGCAGCTTTGGTGGGACCCTTTCAGCTGCAGCAGAGATTTGCCTTAAAGAACGTTTGTGAGATGGGAGCAGTTAGGAGAATATTTATCCATTGATTACCCTATATGTGGCTACTATAAACCCTATAGTAAGCAGTTTCCTTAGTTGAAAGGATGAAATGTGGAATTCCTTTTTGCAGGGTTTAGACAAATCCAAAGCTCTGAGCTTGTATTTCATTATTTATCAGGCACTTCAGTGCCTGCTAAAATTATGGAGAAAATTATGCTGGGAGTTATCAAAAAACACCTGAAGGACAATGCAGTCATTGGTCACAGCCAACACGGGTTCGTGAGAGGAAGGGCCTGTTTAACAAATGTAGTTTCCTTTTATGACAAGGTCACCCATCTAGTTGACCAAGGGAAGTCAGTTGATGTCATTTTTTTAGATTTCAGTAAAGCTTTCAATACTGTCTCTCACAGTATCCTTCTGGACAAAATGTCTAGCATACAGTTTGACAAAAACATAGTGCGATGGGTGAGCAATTGGCTGACAAGTCGGGCCCAAAGAGTTATGGTAAATGGGGTTATATCAGGCTGGCAGCCAGTCACTAGTGGGGTTCCCCTGGGCTCAATTTTAGGGCCAGTTCTTCTTAATGTTTTCATAAACGACTTGGATGTAGGACTAGAAGGTGGTGTGAGGTTTGCAGATGACACCAAATTGGGAGAAGCTGTTGATTCCATCAGGTGTGGAGAGGCCTTGCAGAGAGGTCTGGACAGATTGGAGAATTGGGCAATCACCAGCTGCATGAGGTTTAACAAGGGCAAGTGCCAGATTCTGCACCTGGGAAGCGGCAACCCTGGCTATACATACATTCTGGGCGATGAGACGCTGGAGATCAGCCATGTTGAAAGTGACTTGGGGGTCTTGGTCGACAGCAAGTTGAACATGAGTCAACAGTGTGCCCAGGCTGCCAGGAAGGCCAACCATATCCCGGGGTGCATCAAGCACAGCACTGCTAGCTGGTCTAGGGAAGTGATTGTCCCATTCTACACTGCGCTGGTGCGGCCTCACCTCGAGTACTGCGTGCAGTTTTGGGCACCACAGTACGAAAAGGACACAAAACTATTGGAGAGTATCCAAAGGAGGGCAACAAAGACGGTGAAGGGTCTAGAGGGGAAAGAGGGGAAGACGTATGAGGAGAGGCTGAAGTCCCTTGGTTTGTTCAGCCTAGAGAAGAGGAGACTGAGGGGAGACCCCATCGCGGCCTACAGCTTCCTCATGAGGGGGAGCGAAGGGGCAGGCACTGATCTCCTCCCTCTGGTGACCAGTGATAGAACCCGAGCGAATGGCATGAAGCTGCGACGGGGGAGGTTTAGGTTGCATATCAGGAAAAGGTTCTTCACTGAGAGGGTGGTCGGGCACTGGAACAGGCTCCCCAGGGAAGTGGTCACAGCACCGAGCTTGACTGAGTTCAAGAAGCGTCTGGACAATGCTCTCAGTCATATGCTGTGATTTGGCTGGTCCTGTGAGGAGCCAGGAGTTGGACTCAATGATCCTTATGGGTCTCTTCCAACTCAGGACATTCTATGATTCTATGATTCTATGATTTATAATTCCCATTGCATAGTTAGATGCATATACTGATCCTCTTCAATGCTGTTCTTGTTTGTTAATTTTATTAAATATGTAATAAAGAGTAAGCTGTAGCAATCTAACTGTTAAACTCAAGGAAAATAAAAACAAGCAAATGTTTATTTTGCATTTAATGGTCCAAACAATACCTAGTCCAATTCCTTCATTTTGTAGTTTTAAATCCTTCTACAGGCTTTTCAGGAGCAGACTTTAAACTGGAATTCATTTTGCTTGACTTCAGTGCCTGTAATGCAGATATTAAAATGTGGTCTAGCAATTGAAGCACAGGTTGTTGTCAGAAGAAAAAACAGTTAAGGCACCCAGAGAGCTAGTCATCTCATTGCTAAAGAAAATTCCTGTAAATGTCCGGATGAATAGTTTTCTAGGCTCCAGTAACAGCTTAGTTCAGTTCCCCATGCATAGACATCTAGTGTCATCTGACATGCCCTAAGATAGACGTCTAAGATACATCCATTGGGTTGACAAATACTACACTGGATCTACAGAGGAGACCATGCTTTATGTATTGCCATCTGAAGACCAGATAAGATATGTGAGAGCATCTTAAACTGCTTCAAGGTGCCTGTATGTGGGCAGCTGAACTGATATCTGATAGCATAAAGAATGTCATAAAGTGACATCTTTATGTTCAAGGCATAAAGACTTTTGTCAGTGAGGAATAATTTTAAATGTACAGATGTATTTTGTGTTTACCTAGTGTACAGACGGTTCCCAAGTGTATTGTAGAAAAGCTCATTTCATAATTCTGAGTGTAACATTACATGTTTTACTAATTTCTCTGTTTTAAAATAGCATAATAGGGTAATACACTTGCCCATGATACAAAATCCTTGTTCCTTAGTTAATACACACATACAGCAGCCTCTGTTGCTAATTAAAAAAAACCCCAGCATATTGAAGAGAAGATGGACTGTACTGTAACTTGTTTTTGACTATTTAATTTCTTTTTTGAAAAAAAAAAAAAGTTATAGACCATGTTATATTGTGATTTATGCCCACATAGCACAACTATAGCAACGAAAATCCAGGCTAATTACCAGAATTAGGTATGATGTCTCAGTAGAGAAATACAAGTTGTTACTGATGATGGTGAGAAGAAAAAAAAAAATCTTCTTCAAAATATTTAAGATTCAAATATCACACCTATTTCTACTTTTTATGGTTTTGCCTATATTCTGACATCTTTTATGAAGTTTTGTGGCCAGAGAGCAAAGACATTAATTAATTTTTGCTATGGATTTCTTTAAATGTTCTAATTTCTTCATCTTAAATTGGTCACTCCAACCTGAATGAAAGAATTTTCTTTCAATTATTTGAGGGAGACTACATTGTATATTTTTCATCCTATATATTTCCTTAAGATGTCTTGTGATAGTAAATCTAAAACCCACAGTTTTGGTGGGATCCTTTCACTTTCAAGAGACACTGGACTACAAAGGTTTATTTAATGGCACATTAATTGAATTTCTTACTTGAAAGGGCTGCTGGCCCTCACATCAGGAGTTTGAAAGCAGTGAAGAAGTGATAGTTTTATAACAATTAAATCCAGATGGGACCATTACACTGACTTAAGTCACATAGAGGACATTCACAGATTTTCACTGAGGCACCTCTGTGATGAATAAATAAATACCAATCTTAGAAGATTGGGATCAAGAGATAAAACCTATCCTTCTGTCATCAATAGGTGAAGAATAAATCATGTCTAATCAATCTCTTTGTTAGATTGACTGTCCCAATGAATTAAAACCTAGGGAAGATTTTGGTACTTAAGCACACTTATAAATGAACTAATGACATATGATGGAGGTATAATCAGCCTCTGGTGAGTGCTCAACTGCTTAAAAATCACTCATAGAATAGTTATTAAAGGCTTGTTGTTAAGCTGGAAGGACATTTAACACAGTTATGTCCTGAAGCCAGTTTCATTCACTATTTTAATTGGTTCAATAATATAATAAAATACATACACATACAATCTGCAGGTGAAAGGCAAGTCTTCCAAAAATGTTTGCAAACCTAAGTCTGAGCTCACATTGATCTTGGATCATTTGGGAGGAAAAAAGAAAAAAAAAATTGAAATCTAGATGTTGAAACACAAGGCTCAGACACACAAGCAAAGTACCCATGGGTACTGCTTTAATAATCACAGATGTGTATATCCCACAGCAAATACAAGGTAATTTGAATTAACTTACTCCTCTTGCAACAAAGGATAAGCAATTTCAGATTTGTAGTACCTGTGGCTAAGAACAGAAATTTTCACCAGCTGATATGTACTGCCTTTCAGGAACATGTTTAGCTAGAGACATAGTTAAACACTAAAAAGATTACCATAGATAACTCTGAATCTCATTTACTGAAAAGTTTTTAGTCTTGAGAATTAGGCAGACATCTTTCAGTAACTGTCTAGGTGCACCTAATTCTAACTAGGCAGATGGTTAAATAAATTTTCAAGATTTATTCCATTTTAATTCTCTGGTTAGTTCTTCTTCCAGTTGTCTTGAATTTCCCTTGTGAAAAAGGAAGCACAAAAAGACCTGGAGAACTGGTATCTCTCCCCTATTACTCAGAGATTTTTCTTTGTGGCTCCAAGCAGGTCATCATCTACAGCTGTAGGTGCACAGGTTCTCTTGGGCTTTTCCTCAGGTAACAATCTCTGTTTCTGGAACAATTGATGTAGACTGGCTTCACAGAATACTGAAGTTGGAAGAGACCTCTGGTCATCTGGTCCAATCTGTCTGCTCAAGCACAGACACCTAGAGCAGGCTGCCCGGGAGGGTGTTCAGATGGCTTCTGAATATCTCCAAGGATGGAGACACCACAGCTTTCCTGGACAACCTGTGCCAGTGCTTAGTCACCCTCACAGTAAAAAAAAAAGTGTTTCTTGATATTCAGGAGGAACTTTCTGTGTTTCCATTTGTGCCCCCTGCCTTCTGATCCTGACATTGGTCATGGTTTTGTCCTCTTTGCACCCTCCCTTCAGGTATATCATCAACACAGGCTTTCCTGTGCTGATGATGGCTAGCTCCTTCTAGACTAAAACAGCTAAATTCACGCTTTAGAAACAATTCATCAGTTTCATCCTATAAACCTTAGTGTGGACACAGTGGCCCACAGGTATCTTCAGCAGTAATACTGAATACAGCCCAGACATTACATATCTTCCCTTGTATATCAGCATGATAGTTCTTATCATGGGCTTTATTGTAAGTTATTTTTGCAGGTTATTTGTTTAGCTTTTAATCCTCAGGATTACATTTGAAACCCTTAGCATGCAGCTCTGCTGTCAAGTTCCTGTCTGATTGTCAAGTCATATTTTTTGCAGCCATAAATTGAACTTGATTTGAGACAAAACTATATTACAACACTTTCACAAGAGGCTCAGATTAAACATTTAAGCATTTATAGTATTTTCTACTTTCAGGTGCTTAACTCTGTAATTTTGTATGCCTTTAGTATGCAATACAATCTGATCAGTTAAAATTATTTTCTTTTGGGTTCTCCTCATGGAAACGTAAAGCCCCCCAGAATAACTCAGTCCTCCAGTTCAGTTTTTAGTTAGAAATCATTTGAACATTGCTAAAGTCCATGAGGGGGGAAAAAACTAAAAAATTGTCCCAGTCTCACACTTGCAAAAGTCATGATGGTAACCTCTGAGCCTGCTGCGGTTTTGGCACTTTGGCTATCTCAGGAGAGTAGCAGGTCACCAATCTGTACACTGCTCAGGAAGTTGTGACTGTATCTGTTTCTATATTTTCACCTTTGAACCGTTTTTGGTAACTAGTGTCTGAATAATTAAGGGACAGGCTGAATGGAGATGGCAGTACAAATAGAACAGCTCTTTGTTAGCAGTAAGATGGCCACTGAATGGTAGTAGTTGGCTTTTCTGGCTCAACATGCTTTTCAGCTTTGTTATATATTCACATCTTTCAAACACTAAAAGGAAGGAATATTCAAGCAACCCTTTAATAAGCATATAGTTTCTCCCTTCTGCATTCCAGTTAGATACAGTTGTAGCTAGACTACCTATACCTTTCCATTGTTAGCATGGGGATTTGGGGAAATAAGAAGCAGGAAGAAAAAAGCTAATATATCATCATAAAATATTTTATGAACAATAGCAAATAGAAGAATTATTTACACTACAGTTTAGCTCCTCGTCCCCTATGTCAGAATCATATATCTTCCCACTACAGTTAAGATAATGAGCATATCTCATGTCCCTTGCTTGGCCAAATGCATCCAAATGATCAGCACTTATCCTGTTCACCAGGACACCTTTGAGTCACTCCTGAGGATGCTCCCTCCTCCCCTCATGTAGTTCACAGTCACGGAGTGCCCCAGGAACGTGAGTGTCACCCCGTTCTGAATTTGTCAGACTATTTAGCGTGCCATTAAACTAATCTACTGTGTGTTCGTAAATGACATCTGTGTACAAATACTGTCTTGATATCAATGTTATCTGAAAGATATAAAGTCGTGTGTCCCCCCCCCCCTCCCCCAGCAAGCTGATGCCAGATCTCCTAAGCAACCTGCTATGACTCGTTTACTCTACCCACGCCTTCCATTAGCCTTCACGACCCGCTGTCCAAGGACATTGTGAGTGCTGTGCTTCTGGAGTGGTACCTTCTGGTGCACAGCTAATGTGTGCGTATGTCTTCTTAATAATCTCAGGGCAATTTAGAATTGTTCTGTTTACTGATGGTATCATTGCACAAAGAAATGGACTGCAGCAATACCGTGTGTGAGAAAATAAGGAAATGGGACTCACAAAACAAATTAGTATCTTACTGTAGCTTGTTTTGAGATCACAATAGCAGCCTTCCTCTGTTCCATGTCTTTTCTAGTCTTCACATCCCAACTAGCATTACATGCTAGCTCAGTTAGTTCGTGCTGTGAACTTTTCAGAAGAACTGATCCACGGTGTCGAACTCACAGCTATCATTATTTTTATTAGCCATCTTCTGTTCTAGCAAGTCAGCATCTGTCCTGCAGGCTGACCTTGCTCCCTGCCTTACTGTCTGCTTCTCAGGATTGCAAGCTGCTACTCAGTTGTTCTTTTCAGTAACACTGAGTTTCTGTCTGCACTTGCCATTCACTGCATGAAAAGGAGGAAGAGCTCACCTTACTGAGCAGGACCCAGACATTGGAACCAGCTGGGATGGAAACAAGTGGTAGAAAAATATTTAGTATTGTTATTGTCAAGCTAAGATACTTCTTCACAGAAGCTCGAGAAGGAAAAACGTATTCTTCCTCAAAATTTGTAGAGTCCTGAGATCATCCTTAGAATTCTACTCTCTCTCCCAATTTAATGTGCAGTTCAGCATATATGCATATGTATATATGTACACACAAGTGGGATGCAGAGATAGCCTTGCAATGTAACTACAATTGGCTACAAACCATCTTCACAAAAATTGCTATCTACATCTGGATGAAGTCTGTACTGTTACTGATTACTTTTAAAGAAGGAAAAAAACCCCTGAAATTAGATTTTTTTCTTTAGGAGTTCAGAGCATTCTGACTATGTAACCAAGCTATTTACTATAAAGTGAAAAGCTTTTGCTGTGATTTTGAGAGTAATTTTTTTGCTCTGCTCATCTACTCTCTCGTTCCATAAAATGAGTTATGATGGAACATATTTATCAAGAGTATACTGATTTTTTGTAGTTAGTTTTTCTTATTTATTGACATTTTCCAGCTTTATTAACTTTTTTTTTTTTAAATCCACATCTCTAACATCTTTGCAAGAAGCAATCCTTTAAGAAGCATATAGGTTTCTCCTTTTTAAGATACAGTTAGATAGCTAAGTAAACAATCAATCTCTGGATCAACTGTTTGCTCAGTTCAGCATATTTTCTCAGGAATCAGCATGATTCCTGCCATAACTGTAGTTAATGAAGCAGTGCTTCAAAGTCCTTCTATTTATTGTTATTTTGGCCACTGGTAAGTAGGCCAACTAAAACTTAACTGTGGCTAAGTCTATCAGAAGAAAAAAAAAGTCCATATAGATGTATGTAGCTAGCAATGAACTTTACGGAAGCTTAAAATCTTTTCTGAAAAAAATCAATCACAGTGGACTAAACCTGTATTTTCGCTGTTGCTGCTGTTGTTACATCTGTGCTGAATATTGGTTATCAGTTTAGAATGCAGATCTCAACCAGAAATTCAGTTTCCTGTAGCATAAATGCAGTTTTGCTTTAAAATAGGTTATCATTTTATAACTAGGTCATATTAACAACTGTAGATGGTCATAAGTAATTTATGCTACCGCTTGTCCTCATCAAACCCATTACTTGCAAAGTCTTTCATCCCTCTCCCTAACCAGAAATATGAAAAATTCTCCCGAAAGGCCCTCCCATATCTACTCCCTTCCCAACCCTCACCACTTAAATTTTCCTATAGAAAGGTAATAAGAACAAGCTCACAAGACATGATGAGAACAAGCTCTGGAGAACAAACTCCAACTTTGAGTTACTATTTAATCTAGAGTGGTAACTTTCTCATGCTTAAAACAGATTTTCAGTCTATGAAGTTCCCTGTGAGATAGCATCAGAGAACAAGAAAAAGTAGAAGGCAAGAAGAAAATAAAAATAACCTTTGCAGAATATTTTTATAGAACTATCTTTTAACTCAAATAGAAAGCCACCATTGGGCTATCTTATAATTCTCACCTTACTTAACTTCATGAATGGGTCTTCACAAAGGATCTTATTGTGAAGGTCTATCGCGTATTTTTGTGACAGGGGAGATGAAGGACTGGTCCCTGTTGGGAAGGTGATCAGGGAGTCAAGGGTGACCACAGCACAGACAGTGTCCCCACTGATGGGGTAGAGCCCTACAGTATGTGAGCACAGCAGGTAGAGCCCAGAGCTGGTAACTGGGACTATTGACATCCCCAACGTGGCAAGCAACAAGCCAGAGCCAGGGTCCTTCCAGGGAATCAGGAGCAAAAGGAGACAAGGCCAGAGACAGGAGTGGAGACGAGGCTACAGTACGGACAGCGGTGGAGTTTTCCTGTTAAAACAATTCCATTTCCACTTTAACTATTTTAAAATACAAAGTAAGTCCTTGCGGGCCTGCAAACTCAGCAATAACTCAGGAAACTCAGATCAAGCCTATTTGACCACCAGTCTCTATAGACATTAGAGGGAAGAGTGTTGCCTTCCCAGTTTTCATTCCCCCCATGGAAATATTCTTGAAAGGTGCTTGTGGGTCCTTCAATTTAGATATAGCCAGAGACACTAGAGAACTCCAGTCAGGAACTGAAGGCATATAAAGAAGGTTCAAGATATCCATGAAAATTCTGAGCAGGATTAAGGAAGAAAGGAGACATTCTTCTAAAAATTAGGAAGAAATGTAGTTTGCTAACAATAGAACTCGGTATTGCATACTGAAAATAGAACAATCTTATGCCTGATATTGTGCATTTGTAAGTTTTTTTCGTTGAAATGTTTTCTGATCAGCTTTTAATTTGTGAGTGTATTAATCATGAACTAGTAAAAGTAAATATTTAGAAAGCAGACATGTCAGTGATATACATGTTCATTAAAAGTGCCTGCTGCACTTGCTGAGAAGTTCCTTGAACAAATTTTTGAGTTAGTCTAACAAAAAAAAAATCAGAATGTTGGGGAAGATTCATCAGTCTAAGGAAAAGTTTGTTTCTTCTAATATTTAAGAAGGACGCTACAGGCTAACTAGTCTCACAATAATCCTAAGAAAATAATAGAAAAGTTGATATGGTAAGCACTATAAAGGAATTAATGCACAACAAAAGAGCTTCATGGAAGATAAGTCTTATCAAATCAATTCATTATCTCTGTTAAAAGCAGGAGATGGGTACAATCTTATAATACACTAATACATTTTGACACCTGTAAGGTTTTATATTAGTCTTTCATAAGCTTCTAATTAAAAAGAAAATAGTTTTTTACCAGATAAGTGAATCATGAGTTACATTTATTTCATTAATTTCAGACACTCTAGTCTTTATGCTGTCAACATGCATAAATATACAATTGGTCTTAAAGAAAATATATAAATAATTTTTTGATGTAATCTGCAAATGATTCAGAAATTATGGAATCTTACATAACAATTACCCAGTGATACAAATAAGTCAGCATCACAGTTAGTAATGGAATAATGCAAAGAGATCTTTCGAATACTAGCTATTACAAGATGTCTATGTATATCTGCTAAGAATATAAAATGTATTCATAAGACAGGAAATAGCATCCTGGAAGATAAAAATCATTTAAAGAGACGGTCAATAATTTCTGAATGCAGAAAGAAGAAAAAAATTAAGAAAGAAAATAGAAACAAAGTAAATGTATGGCTTTGATAAAACCATCACAAGAACTATGCGTCCTGTGCTGGTATCCACTTTGAGGAAAATATGGATCAGAAATCAAAACAAAGCAAAGCAAAAAACTGTAGGGAAAAAAATAGTCTGGTAATTCTGCTTTGGAGAAAGTTAATAAACGGGGTAATTTGTTTTCATTATTGAAAAAGAAAGTTGACAAAGAATCTGATCATGATCCAAATATATGCACACAGGAAAGCATTTTCTTACCATACCCTAGAGCTCAGTTAATGCAAAAGCCTTACCTTGCTAAAACTATGATTTCTGACCTTCTGGATTTCAGGTCTGAGCTTTGAGTTATCTTGCAAATCCTTATCTTTTCTGATCAAGCAAAATATATAGGAATATTATTCACTTGAAGCATGTGGGTGTTTCTACTAAAGTCAATGAAGTTCTCATGCATGTTTTTCCAGATGACTGTGGTGACTTCAGCACTAGGCTGCTGCATCATACCCTTCTGTGTCATGTAATGTATCCACATATGCATGGCTGCATACTTCTTCATGTATTCTGGGGCTGGTTTTGCCTCTGTTCCTCTCAGGCATGTTGGTAAATGTGTATTTAATGGCAGCCAACCGTACCTTTGACTTAGTAAAAAATTTCTTCCAGGGATGTTGGTAACAGTTTGGACTCTTGAATGCATTCAGGGAGGCATAATCAAGGAGGCTGGTCTGAACCAGCTCAGAAGCTCCTGACAAACATGCACACCAATTACAGGTGATATGTATTAATAAATGTTTTGGAGATAATAGTATTTTTTTTCCCATTTATTGCTTTCTTTGTAATATGGCAATAGTTTGGTTGTTTTGGTTTTGTGTTTCTATTGCCAACAAATTCCATGTATATTTAAAGTAAATAATATTTTAATCCAATAAAATGCATAGAGGGAGGAAATAATGTGAAAAGATCATGTACTTTCTTTTTTTTAAATATTTTTGTCTCTCCTCCCCTACCCCCAAATCCCTCTGTCACTGTTGACCTATAGTCTTTTAGAGGAAGCCAGGAAGTTTTTGAAGTAGTATGCCTTAAATAACATAACTATACTGACTGGTGAAGGTATGAGCTTTGAGATGTATTAATATTATTCAATTCTGCCTTGTCTCCAGATGAAGGAATGTGCAAAGGGAGGGAAATAAATTGTCCTCTCTCTATTGAGGCTATACAGTTTATACTTTTCTCTGATTCTTGTTAGTCATTTACTGGAAGACCATAATTCTGATGAAAAGTATGGGTCTCAAGCCACTGTACCTTAAAGGCTTTTACTTCTATGACTCTAGAAAAGTATTTAGCTAGGCTTATTTATTCTTATTTTGGGTTAGTTAGCTTTGTGAAATACAAGATTTAGATGAAAAGCAAGGATAATTCTGTCATTGAAACATTGCATTCATACACAAGAAATTTAAGTTCAGTTTTTAGCTTTACCTCAAGCTTTTAATGTAATTGTGGACAAGTCACTTAATTTCAATGCTTCTACATGATCTTTAATATAAATATATTCTCATTTTCTTTGTATTATGCTTCAAGGAAGGTATTATTCTAATAGTAAGTGATACTTGGGTCTTTGAGAATAGTTTTCGATGTACCAATTATGGCAAAAAATGTAATTCTACATCTTTGTAAACTCTTTACATTTAGGTAAGCTCTACTATTAATAATAAAAAAAAATACTAGAAAAGGATAATTGTGTAAGAAGCAGCAGCAAACTGATAGATCCTTCTTTTCATATCAGAGGATTTCCTTAGCATACTGCTATGAATACTGATGTGTAGATGCAGTTAGGCATTTTTGTTCTTCTCCAGCTGAACTGTTAAAACTTATTTTGAAGAGAGAGACAATCCATAGGATGGTGACATCATGATTTCTGTGAAGTACTGGTGAAAGTGTTAATTATTCTGATAAATGATTTAACACTGAGAAAGATTATAAAGTCATTATGCAGCCAATACCAATTTTTCACCATGAAGTTATCAGTTCAAATTGCATTGTCATCTTTTACTTATTTGAATGTGTCATGACTCTTTATAGCTTATAAACAAATTAGCAAAATATAGTAATTTTCAAATATGACAAGAGAAGGGAAGTCTGGTACCAGTGGAACTGAGGTCAGTGATTAAACATAACTGTAGGATACTCATAATTTTTTGGTCATAATTTTTAAGTGCTGTATGCTGACTTGCTTTTTGGCTGTGTATTGTATAAATATGTCTAATTAATGTTTGCCCCAAACAAAAACAAGCAAGAAAAGGAAAAACTGGTGTAACATAAACTGCATCCTTGCTTATACTGGAAAAACAAGACAAAGCAATTCAGGACCCACCAAAAGATACTAGAAGGATATTGGGGGGAGGGAAATTATTTAGGAGGAATAAAGTAATCTACTTTGATTGAGAGAACAAGTGTTTACAAATCCTTTTCTTTATCTAAATTATTGTTTCTTTTGTTAATTTTTTTTTGTTTGTTTTATTGTTTTGGTTTAGAAAACTATTTCTTTATTTAAAAAGGCACATTTCAATCAGTGGGGAACACTGCTCAAACCTCACCTTCTCCAAAGAGAAGCATGTAGCTCAATCTGGTTTGTTGAACAAGAAAGAGCACTTCATAAAGGTGTGAAGTCAGACACCCTGACGGGTGCACCCAAAGAGATCATGAAAAGAAGGGGTGCAGCTCTTCCGCTAAGCCATTCTATTCAACATTTATGCCAAAACATAATTGCCTATTTTGCTTTTCTAGACTGTCCACTAATGTATTGAAACAGAACTTAGAATTATTTGCATTCTGTCAAGGAATCTTAAGATTTTGAAATAGTTAATTCTGCATTAGAAAGCAAGTAATGTTTAGTTTAGAAAAAAAAAAAAAGAAAGGAGTGTATAATGTGGCAGCTATGCTGAAAAGTAAATACTGAAGCTATATCTCCTGAAGGGCCAATAGCTTTGAAGAAAAATAATTGGGGGAAAAAGTGTCTATGCTTAAAGGGATTAAAATACATTTAAATATGTGCAGTGTATTAAACAATGAATGTGTCTCCAACATCTGTAAAAGGAATTAGATTAATTGTTTTCATCAAAGATATGTTTGCTATTGACAAGAGGGTACAGAACAACTTAAAGAGCTTTCAGAGATTAATTGTGAATACAAGCTTGAATTCTTTAGAATATACAGCTCATCTATATATAAAATGAATGTTTTAACATCTGTTACAAACACATTAAAAGCTTGGGGAAAATTAATCCAATCAACTGATAGCTAAGACTTTATTTCTACACAGCTTAAAAGTAGTGTCTGTGGGGAAAAAAAAGGCACACTGTTTCAGGTCCTTGGTCTTGAAATAAAGCATCCCAGAAAAAACATGTTACTGCCCTTCTTTTTTGTTTTCTGCCAATGATAAGCTTAGCATTGTATACATTAAAATCTCAAGACAAAATGTAAAGGTAGAGTTGGTGAAAATGCACTGCAATAGTTTCATTTAGAAACCTACAACAATATGTTTAGAAAGGAGAATTTATGTTGACTCAAGACCATATTTCAAGTGTTTATGGTTTGGAAATTTTTAGTGAGAAAATGTGTGAAATACCCTGAAATAAGCTTTATGCACTTTGTCCATTTATAAAGTAGGAAAATTATGAATGGACAGCAGTAGAGGATTATGCTGTTGTGCTTTTGTTCAGATACATATAATATCACAGAACCCAGGGTACGTGTGATGAGTTGACCCTGGCTGGAGGCCAGGTGCCCACCAAAGCCGCTCTGGACAGGGAGAGCTGTCTCCACAGCTGGACAGGGGAGAGAAAATACAATGAAAGGCTCGTGGGTCGAGATAAGGACAGGGAGAGATCACTCATCAATTACTGTCACAGGCAACACAGACTCAATGTGGGAAAATTAATTTAATTTATTACCAATCAATTCAGAGTAGAGTAATGAGAAAATACAAACAAATCTTAAAAACACCTCCCCCACCCCTCCCTTCTTCCCAGGCTCAACTTCACTCCCAATTTATCTCCCTCCTCCCCCGCAGCAGCACAGGGGGACGGAAAATGGGGGTTGTGGTCAGTTGATCACACGTTGTCTTGGCCGCTCCTTCCTCCTCAGGGGGAGAGGGAGACAGTCCTCCATGAACTTCTCCAACATGAGTCCTTCCCTCGAGCTGCAGTTCTTCATGAACTGCTCCAGCGTGGGATCCCCCACGGGGTCCCAAGTCCTGCCAGCAAACCTGCCCTGGCGTGGGCTCCTCTCTCCATGGGGCCACAGGTCCTGCCAGGAGCTTGCTCCAGCGTGGGCTTCCCACAGGGTCACAGCCTCCTTCAGGTGCCTCTGCCTGCTCTGGCGTGGGGTCCTCCATGGGCTGCAGGTGGATATCTGCTCCACCATAGACCTCCATGGGCTGCAGGGGGAGAGCCTGCCTCACCATGGTCTTCTCCAGGGGCTGCAGGGGAATCTCTGCTTGGGTGCCTGGAGCACCTCCTCCCCCTCCTTCTTCACTGACCTTGGTGTCTGCAGAGTTGTTCCTCTAACATCTTCTCACTCCTCTCCTCTGGCTGCTGCTGCTGCAGTTGTTTTTTTTTTCTCCCTATGGATAACTCTGTTACCCCAGAGGCACTACCACTGTGACTGATGGGCTTGGCCTTGCCCAGCAGCGGGTCCATCCTGGAGCCGGCTGGCATGGGCTCTATCAGACACAGGGGAAGCTTCTAGCAGCTTCTCACAGAAGCCACCCCTGTAGCCCCCCCGCTACCAAAACCTTGACACGCAAACCCAATACAGTACAGGACCCAGATCTCCCACTGCCTAAACTGATTCCTCTTACCCTGAGCCGTTAAGGACTGTTACTCTTCCTGAAGGCAAGTAGGTAGACGAATAACTCCACAATGGGTATGTGTCTCTTCATCCCTGTTTTATATTTGTACTAGGCCACAGTTGTGAGGGAGGCTTTTTCAGTCACACAGCATAAGGAAATTCCATCTCGTTCCTTTCATTGGTATTCCCTACTGGCTTGGTTAGGTGTCCCAGCCTCCGGCACCTCAGCTGTTAGGAAACAAACAAGGTTTTTGTCTTTTACCATTCCGCCTATAGGAAAATTAGGAGCACTGTATTAATTTTATTTCTGGAATTAATAGTCATTCTGTTAGGCATCTAGTAATATCTATGATTGTACTGAACTCTAACTTAGGCTCATATTTCTCAGATTTTGTTCACCCTGAGGCAGATTTTACCTGGCATTATTTTCTTCCCAGCTGTACACCTCTTAAAGCAATCAAGGATTAACTGATAAAGGGTTACAATATCTGCTATCTTGGTTCTTTAGATCTGTAATTTTACAGGTGAATCAGCCTGCTTTGTTGCACACATTTGCAAAATTTAAATAAGAGGTAAGTCACTGCTGAGACAGTATTTTCAGGAGTAAAGAGAAAGGGTGAATTTATGTTTGTTTCGGTGGTTGCCAGGGCATGGCAACAAACAGCTGTTAAGATCATTAGGGGTCATTTCATATACCACATTTCATCTGTGAATTACTATCCACTTGGACAACATAATAGAGCTTGATGAGAAGGCTGTATTGGCTCTGTTTCTGTGTCTCTCAGGTTTAAATGGTTTAAAGCTCTAAATGAGAGAGTATTATAATTTGGAGTTAGGAATTTATCAGTGTGTAATGGAATTGAATTCAGGTTGTCCTGGTTTTCAGCTGGGATGGAGTTAATGTTCACCAGAAGCTGGAAGGGGACACAGCCAGGACAGCTGATCCAAACTGACCAAAGGGATATTCCATACCATATGGTGTCTGCTCAGCATATAAGGGGGTAGAGAGGCTGGCCAGGGAGGAGGGATTGTTGCTCAGGGACTGGCTGGGCATTGGGTTCTTGGAGGTGAGCAAATTGCCCGCTTTGTATGTTCTAAGTACTGTTGTTGTTATTTTCCTCTTCCTTTGCTGTCCCAGTAAACTGTCCTTATCCCAGCCCACGACTTTTACCTTTTTCTTCCGATTCTCCTCCCCATCCTACCAGGGAGGAGGAGTGAGCAAGCGGCCACATGGTGTTTAGCTGCTGGCTGGGGCTAAACCATAACAAAGGTGCAAAGCTAATCTTAAAATGAAACATAAATGTACTCTTCTGTTGCATTTGGTTCCAACAGCACAATAGCTGATGGTTTAATATGTAAGCATAAGTACTGCACCATGTTTAATGTGTGTATGTATTCAAAACATTGTTAGGACAATAAGCACCTTTTCATGGTAGGCAGGTTTGTTTGTTTGTTTGGGGTTTTTTAATTGGAAAAGATGGGGATTTAATTTTGGTTGCGTTTTTTAATCAATTTTTTTTTTCTTAAAAACAATAGCTTATATTTCCAAGCATTTTTTTATTATTATAAAAGCCACCAGCAATTGAATGAACATGTTTTGTCTGAGCGTAGAAATGTGTTGTGTATAATTGTTTTTTCATGCCAAAACCTTTGAATAGATTAAGTAACTCTATCATCCTTTAAAAATGAAGTCAAATCCTTTTCCAAGCATACAAAATTAATTAATTTTAAAAGTCAAATGTACTTCACTGTAGTACAAAACTGTATGTACCCCACAAGTTATCCTGCTGGATTTGCAACTCTGACACATTGGAATTTTGTGTGTTGGTCTTACGGTTATGCAAAAATCTGTTCTGAGTCTGCCCTTTTAAAATTATTCCACGAATATACATGTAAAATATACCTGTGCTAATGAGTAAGAACTGAAAAGTCCATATCGGA
The DNA here is from genome assembly GCF_028858705.1 of Grus americana. NCBI lineage: Eukaryota > Metazoa > Chordata > Aves > Gruiformes > Gruidae > Grus > Grus americana. Next base: position 176,394,789 of record NC_072852.1, read on the forward strand.
TTGTAAAGGAAAACCCTGCTAGTTGGATTAATGTTATGGGCTCTGAGAGGATGGGAATCCTTCCTTCTCCCTTGCTAATAACTGCAACATTCTCTTTTTCCCTTTCCTTCGTGGAGAGGCTCCCTGGGTGAAGAATGACAGTGTGCCTGTAAAGAAGTGTGAGCACTCAAGTATCAGGCTATTTTTACCTAGGACAGAGTAAATAAACTAATCTAAGTCTTTTAATGTGATTTAAATGCTTTGATTTTTTATTTTTTTTTTTTTACATACATTGTTTGTATTACTGTTCTTTAAATTAGCTCCTGGGCTTAATGTACTTAAGCTGTTAAAAGCTGGCTTGTAGGGTTTGAAGCTATTTTTTTCTGAAACTCAGAATAATCTGCCAGGATGTTTGAACACATGGGCTTTCAAGAATACACAACATGACAGTTCAGACAAATCCTTTTTCTTTCAGTAACACACCCTCAAAGAACTTTCAAAATACAATCCATCCTGCTGTCAAAAAACCAAACCCTATTGCTTCTCACCTCAAGCCACGCTGAAATATGGAGACAATGTTTTAACTATTGCAAGGCTTTGCAAGACAAGATAAATGCATTGTTCCAAATATAATTAACACATATAAAAGTTTTATAGTATAATTATTGAATTTGTTCATCAAAATTATGGTAAGAAAAAGAGAGTGTCATTGAAAGAAATACCACTCCTTCATCTTATTTAAATCTTTTTTTCTTTTTTTTCTTTTTTTCCCTTTTTTTCCCAAAAACATCAAATGCTAATAAGTTAATTGCTTCTGGGATCTTTCACTTAACTTGTTATTTGAAAAAAACATTGAAATATAAAGGCCAATTCAGTAGATACCTTTTTACTTTCTTTGTGATCTGTGATGAATGTAGGATTTAATGGGGAATAATAGCATCTGGCTGAGTCTGTACTATAAACAACACAGACCAGGACACAAGCTCAAGCAGCCTTCTATCAGCTATGCCATTCAGTAGCAACTTTAATGATGGAAGTTTGTCCTAGTGTCAGGACACAATCTAAGAAATAGCACACCCCAGAGATGCTTCCTGATAGGGAAAATCCCCATGCTTTGGGGCAGGAAGATTTTATCACATGGGATATCAGCTATGCCAAGAACAGGTTCTGGTATATTTTGTTTACCAGTACAGATGGAACTATTGTAATTTTTTACATTTGATTACCTAAATTAGATTATTTACAGAGAAGTCAACATTATGTTAAACTCCAAACACCAACTGGTTCATTCTGGCATTTATTGCTTCATTTTTTATTGGCCAGGTAGTGGATTTTTAGAAATACCACTTTATATGTTGATGACACAGTTTCTCCATTACTAAAATGCAGATAATAATGACAGCATCCTTTTAAGAGCAGTGATGCCGAATGTGCAAAATATATCTAGATAATATTTGAATTTAATGGAAATATTAAATTGGTAAGAATAAATTAGTAAGAAGGGTCATATAAACTCATGATGTGCTACCCTACTGTTAACCTTTTAATCTGTTTTAGTTTCAAGTTTAAGAAAATTAAAGCAGTCAGTTGCTTACAGATTTATGTTATCATAGAATCGTAGAATGGTTTGGGTTGGAAGGGACCTCAAAGATCATCTAGTTCCAACCACCCTGCCATGGGCAGGGACACCCTCCACTAGACCACATTGCCCAAAGCCTCGTCCAACCTGGCCTTAAACACTTCCAGGGATGGGGCCTCCACAACCTCTCTGGGCAACCTGTTCCAGTGCCTCACCACCCTCACAGTAAAGAATTTCTAACATCTCATCTAAATCGATCCTCCTTCAGCTTAAACCCATTACCCCTTGTCCTGTCACTACACTCCCTGATAAACAGTCCCTCTCCATCTTTCCTGTAGGCCCCTTCAGGTATGGGAAGGCCGCAATTAGATCTCCCCAGAGCCTTCTCTTCTCCAGGCTGAACAATCCCAACTCTCTCAGCCTGTCCTCATAGGAGAGGTGCTCCAGCCCGCCGATCAGCTTTGTGGCCCTCCTCTGGACTCACTCCAACAGCTCCATGTCTCTCCTGTACTGGGGCCCCCAGAGCTGGACGCAGTACTCCAGGTGGGGTCTCACAAGAGCGGAGTAGAGGGGCAGGATCACCTCCCTCGACCTGCTGGCCACGCTGTTTTTGATGCAGCCCAGGACACGGTTGGCTTTCTGGGCTGCAAGCGCACACTGCTGGCTCATGTTGAGCTTATCATCAATCAATACCCCCAAGTCCTTCTCCTCAGGGCTGCTTTCAATCCATTCCTCGCCCAGCCTATAGTTGTGCTTGGGATTGCGCCGACCCACGTGCAGGACCTTGCACTTGGCCTTGTTGAACTTCATGTGGTTTGCATGGGCCCACCTCTCCAGCCTGTCAAGGTCCCTCTGGATGGCATCCCTTCCCTCCGGTGTGTCGACCACACCACACAGCTTGGTGTCGTCAGCAAACTTGCTGAGGGTGCACTTGATCCCACTGTCCATGTCGCTGACAAAGATGTTCTTCCTAAATGTATCACATATGAAAATGCATTATATGAAATTACATGCGGGTTTTTTTTTTTCACTAATAGGTGAGCAAAAATCTCTGGTTGAGAATGGATTTTATGTCAAGCTAATCTACATAATGCTACATGAGTTCATTAGCTGAACTTGACTGAACTGATGTACAGTGGATCACTGCTATCTTCTGAAAACTAATGTCCTAACCATACAATGTTTGAGATCCATAATAACATCTTGAACTGTACCAGGAAGTCAATAGGCAGATAATGCATTCACAATGCAGTTAGGTCACAATGTACTGTTCATCCTTGGAAGTTTTTGATTTCCTCTCAAAGCATCATTAAGAATAACTTAATTACAGCTATCCAGTCTAGAGGAGGTCACAAAGCTTTGCTCTAATCTGACAGCTATGGTCATGATTATTGTGCACAATGTATGTGAAATAGGTGAACTTAGCTGTAAATCACTTGAAACTTCACAGATGATCTCTGACCTTATTCAATTCCTCCTGCATGTGTAACTCAGCAATACGGCTAGCACTATTAACAGTACTTGATAATTTTTTTCTCTTATTCCTTCTTTTCAATGTCACTGATGATCTTTTTTCTTAAATTTAAAGTTAACAGAATAATGTATAATACCAGTGACAATTGGAAAGTTAGAAAACAAAAATCTGATCTGCAAAAACTTTTGCTGAGTGAATTGTTTGTGTCTGTGTGTGTATGTACATATGTGTACACATATATACATACCTGTGCATGCATATGTAAATATGAAAACCCACTCATACAAAATGTATATGTATTATAGACACACAAATATATAAACATACATGTTAACATCTGTAAAATTAACATCAAATGCCTAATGGATTAGAGTCAATGGAAAACACCAGAAGAGAGTGTTCAGGCTCACCAGCTGCAGCAAGGCCTCCTTTCTCTCGGCTCAATAGTTTGTCACAACCGTGGAAGATGAAGGGTATAACGCTAGGTTTCTACCTTTCTTTTAAGAAAATGCAGCTTGTAGCTTCCACGTCTCAAGACACCACCAAAGGACTATAAGAATTATGTTAATGCTATATTGGTAAATCTTTTCCTCTATTGCATGAGGAACTTCTTTAAGTATAATATGAGGAAATCTGACTTAGCTTGATGATTAGTGCATTTGTCCCTGAGGGAGAAGTACTCTTTTGTGGTCCTTTTTCCACTAATAGCTGTTGATATATGTTTTCAATAACTTTTTGATGTATCTTACATGAAGACTCTCTGGACTGGGGAACAAAATCAAGTTTCTGTTTTTCTGTGTGTATGTTAGAGAGTGAGTGAGGGGATCTGTACCAGCAACCGGAGCAGGCTGTGATCTCGGCAGAAGTTATGTCCAGGTACCAGCAACTGGGCAGTCTGGGTCTGAGCCCAGCTGCTGGAGACATCCACCTTGTACGTATATATACACGTACATATATGTGTATATATATACATATATGTGTATATATATTCTCACTAGTCAACCTCCATCCTGCTCAGCCAGAGAGGGGAGCAGGATGAGGTGGTTGGTGCTGTTTGTGTTCATGTGGGTGCTCTGGGTGTCTATGTGGCTGGCTATGTGTGTACGTATATATGTGGTGTATGTGTGCTCTCTGTTCGTGTGGCTGCTGGGATCAGATCTTCTGCCATGCTGCTGGTTGCACCTGGGGGCATAGAGCTGCACCAGCCTGACCTCTCTCAGACTGCTGGATCCACCCAGTATTTTTCTCTAACACTAAGTAAATAATTCCTCTTCCTCAGTGCCTTATAACAGAAGCACCATCACAACTGCATTTTTGAGTCGCTGCTTTTTGTGACAGCTGTTGGAGGGAAAAAAAAAAAGAAAAAAAGGGTCACCAGGATCAGGCCAAGAATACTAAAGAACACGTGAATTCTGGACCTTGATGACTCAACTGAGCTGGGCGTGGAACAAGTACATTTAAAAAAAAAAAAAAGTTTAGAGGCCTAACAATTTTGGCATGTGCTATGTATTTGGATGTCTGTTAAAATAAGACTAGTCAGCAAAATGAACAGCTGACAAACACCTCCATTGTTAGAGCCTTTGCCCTAAATTAGTGACCGTATAATCCATTTTTGAGTGTTTTGTATTTAATTCTGTAAAGCTCTGTGTGTTTTACATGGCTCTCAAATCCATGAGCTGGCAGGATACAATTCTCAAGGAATGGACTTGGTGGAGAAAATAGTACATCTCTGTCTCTGCTATTCAGGCATGCAGCTTGAGGCTTTTCAAGTGTTTATGAGTGCAAAGATCTTCTCATGAAGTGCTTATAAAGTGACTATCAGAGTAGGCTTCTAGTTTTTGGTCAAGGCATCTAGGTAGTGTAATATAAACTATTACTATTGTTAAAATCAAGCCTAGATTAAAAGAAGAGCCATCTTCATGTTTTTCATGTATTTACATGTTTAAGTATATTTAAAACACATTTAAGGTAGAAGAAAAAGAGAATCACATTCTGTCAAGTTATTTTATAAAAAGACAGGGTTTGGCATTCAGGTTTAGGACATCTAAGAAGGTGCTTATTTAAAAGCATTGATTGAACTCTCTATTCCTTTACTCTTTTACAGTACTTCTAAGAAAAGAATGACATATTTTCATGTTTTCTTAATTAAAAAAAATTACTATGTAGTTCTGGTTTAGCCTGTTTTACTATTATTTATTGTACTGATAGCACTTTTAGCAGTGATTAAAAATAAACTTACCAATATTTTGTCTAGTTTTTAATAAATAAGTACAGTAGTGTACTGGCTTGATACCATCTTATAAACTCAGTGTATATTGACAGCTTTCCATCAGAATTCTGGGTTTATCTGTTTATTAAGACCGCATTACAACATAATCAAAACATTTTTCCAAAATTGTGAGCAGCAATCTGATCTTCCAAAGAGTTTTGAATGCAATTACAATTATCTTTAATTAGCTGCTTTTTGTGGGCAAATAACCTTTTGCTGATTTTAATTATGTGGTGGGTTGAGCCTGGCTGGGGGCCAGGTGCCCACCAGAGCCGCTCTCTCACTCCCCTCATTCACTAAACAGGGGAGAAAAGGCATAACGAAATGCTTGCAGGTCGAGATAAGGACAGGGAGAGATCACTCACTAATTATCGTCACGAGCAAAACAGACCAAACTTAGAGAGGGAATTCATCTAATTTATTACTAGGCAAAACAGAGTAGAGGAATGAGAAAATAAAATCAACTCTTAAAAACACTTCCCCCCACCCCTCCCATCTTCCCAGGCTCAACTTCACTCCCGGCTTCAACCTTCCCCCCCTCAGCGGCACAGGGGGACGGGGAGTGGGGGTTACGGTCAGTTCATCTCACGGTGTTTCTGCCGCTTCTTCATCCTCAGGGGGAGGACTCCTCTCATCGTTCCCCTGCTCCAGCATGGAGTCCCTCTCACGGGGTGCAGACCTTCAGGAGCAAACTGCTCCAGCGTGGGGTCCCCCACGGGGTCACAAGTCCTGCCAGCAAACCTGCCCTGGCGTGGGCTCCCCTCTTCACGGGTCCACCGGTCCTGCCAGGAACTTGCTCCAGCATGGGCTTCCCACGGGCCGCAGCTTCCTTCAGGTGTCTCCACCTGCTCCGGCGTGGGGTCCTCCATGGGCTGCAAGTGGAATCGCTACACCCCCTCATCCTTCCTCCATGGGCTGCAGGGGGACAGCCTGCTTCACCATGGCCTTCACCACGGGCTGCAGGGGGATCTCTGCTCCGGCGCCTGGAGCTCCTCCTCCCCCTCCATCTGCACTGACCTTGGTGTCTGCAGAGTTTCTTACATCTTCTCACTCCTCTCTCCGGCTGCAAAAAACTCTCTCTCTCTAAGTGTTTTTCTACTTCTTAAATATGTTATCACAGAGGCGCTGATTGGCTTGGCCTTGGCCAGCGGCGGGCCCGTCTTAGAGCCGGCTGGCGTTGGCTCTGTCAGACACAGGGGGAGCTTCTAGCAGCTTCTCACAGAAGCCACCCCTGTAGCCCCCCCACTACCAAAACCCTGCCACGCAAACCCAACACATTCCACCCCTCGCCTCTGTGAATCACATATTTAAGAATTATTAAAACATATTCAACAGAAAAACTACACACACACTAATCACATCTACGAGGAAAAAGAAAAAGAATTCCCCCCACCAGAATCAAAGCAACACTATCACAACACTAAACAAGAGTAGACAATACACACAGAATCCACCTCTCGTCCCTTCACCGCTATTTCACTCTCAATCTACGTTCAGTCAATGTTTTGCTCGTTACCTCTTCCAATTACTGTCCTTATCTCGATTTTCTCCTGCCCCACGTTGGGCGCCAAAAAGACTGTGGTGGGTTGAGCCTGGCTGGGGGCCAGGTGCCCACCAGAGCCGCTCTCTCACTCCCCTCATTCACTAAACAGGGGAGAAAAGGCATAACGAAATGCTTGCAGGTCGAGATAAGGACAGGGAGAGATCACTCACTAATTATCGTCACGAGCAAAACAGACCAAACTTAGAGAGGGAATTCATCTAATTTATTACTAGGCAAAACAGAGTAGAGGAATGAGAAAATAAAATCAACTCTTAAAAACACTTCCCCCCACCCCTCCCATCTTCCCAGGCTCAACTTCACTCCCGGCTTCAACCTTCCCCCCCTCAGCGGCACAGGGGGACGGGGAGTGGGGGTTACGGTCAGTTCATCTCACGGTGTTTCTGCCGCTTCTTCATCCTCAGGGGGAGGACTCCTCTCATCGTTCCCCTGCTCCAGCATGGAGTCCCTCTCACGGGGTGCAGACCTTCAGGAGCAAACTGCTCCAGCGTGGGGTCCCCCACGGGGTCACAAGTCCTGCCAGCAAACCTGCCCTGGCGTGGGCTCCCCTCTTCACGGGTCCACCGGTCCTGCCAGGAACTTGCTCCAGCATGGGCTTCCCACGGGCCGCAGCTTCCTTCAGGTGTCTCCACCTGCTCCGGCGTGGGGTCCTCCATGGGCTGCAAGTGGAATCGCTACACCCCCTCATCCTTCCTCCATGGGCTGCAGGGGGACAGCCTGCTTCACCATGGCCTTCACCACGGGCTGCAGGGGGATCTCTGCTCCGGCGCCTGGAGCTCCTCCTCCCCCTCCATCTGCACTGACCTTGGTGTCTGCAGAGTTTCTTACATCTTCTCACTCCTCTCTCCGGCTGCAAAAAACTCTCTCTCTCTAAGTGTTTTTCTACTTCTTAAATATGTTATCACAGAGGCGCTGATTGGCTTGGCCTTGGCCAGCGGCGGGCCCGTCTTAGAGCCGGCTGGCGTTGGCTCTGTCAGACACAGGGGGAGCTTCTAGCAGCTTCTCACAGAAGCCACCCCTGTAGCCCCCCCACTACCAAAACCCTGCCACGCAAACCCAACACAAATTACTCTCAGGATTTTGTTGCTCTGAAAGCTAAATTTTTAATTCAAACCTTTTTAAGCATTGCGATTTCTCCTAACAGTATTTGTTCATTTACAACTTGGTAATTTCTCAAGTTTCACAGTTAAACTGGTGAAATAATACACTAGTCTCCTGTGCAATATCCCATATGAATCTTATGGTTAAAAAAAATGTTTTCCCCTTCCTTCAAACAAAAATATACCCACTTGCTTTCTATTTTAGCATTCTGTGTGGTAGGAATTATTTTCTTCTTTCAGTCTAAAATTTAAAACATGTTTTGCTATTAGAACCAATGTATTTTCAGATATCGCAGTTGTGTCCTAAATGCAACAACACAGCATTAAAACTGACAAGCACTTAACTGAAAGCATTTCAGTATCAAGGTAAATTTGTGATGTGTGCTTTGTAACATAAGAACACGGAATAGTTACACTTCACTTTTGAGTCCATTGTTTAGTTTAAACTTAATCTGCTTTTCAGCAATATTGCAGTAGGTTTACCACAGAATTAAGAGTTCTGTCATGTATAAGAGTGAGTTCCTGTGAAATACATTAGTGGATTAAATTATTTCCTGAATATTTTTATAGTCAGAAATGCTTGTGAAATTAATGTACTAAATTGATTTTTCTTAATTGCTATTTCAACTTTTTTTTAAATCATCAGAAAATGTATTCTTAGGGGAAAAAAAAAGAACAAATAAAAAACCCCAAATAAATACCCTTTTAGTCCTTTTTATTTTAAACAGAATGATATTGTGCATGCAATTTTTTTAGTTATGTAGTTATGCATAGCCATAGACATATATGGCATAATAATTTACATTAAATTAAACACACAATGGTAAATATATAACTAATCACTTAAGGAAGGTCACCATACTATTTTAAAAGTAAGGAAAGTGCTAATGAAATGTCATTTTAAGAAAACTAAATTTGATACAGAGACAGCATATAATGGCAAGGATAACCATTGTAAATCAGGCTTTTTTGGAGGTTAGGTGTTCTTATGGTGTTTTAGGGATGAGATTCTTCTAGACAAGGACAAGTAGAATAAGTTCGAATAAGCACAAGTTCAGAAGGAGCTCAGACTTTGAAATAACCTCTGTTGATGTCTTGTCAATGGTGGTGGTTTAAATATGAAAGGTCTGTCCAGGAGGAATGAGTAGTATTTTGTAATCTGTTGCAATTACACATTATGATTGAGAGATTTCATGTCATTGTAGGATAAATGAATCCCTCTTTTTGACAGTGAGAAAAAGGTTTATGTCAAGCACAATGGAAAAGATTCAATGAAAAATGATTTCTTGGAAATCTGTGGCCCGTCAATAACATAATGCATACTTGACAGATGTCCAAATACAACAGCTGAGAAACCCATCATAGCAAAGCTTGGCAGAAATCAAAATAATTAGCAGGTGTAGTCCATTAATAAGGGTCAGCCTCATACATAACTGTAGTTAATTTAATGATATATGTTAAGTAACGATTGTAACTACCAACAAACATGTATTAATAATGGCTTTACTATGGTCACACACAGTCTACAGAGAAGATATACGGGTTTGGTGCCCTGTTTGCTAGTAGCTCTTGTTTTAGTTTCTGGCTACTAAAATGTAATGATAATTAATATTAGGATTGTCAAAATGATTTGGAAATAGAGACATGGTTCTCCACTGTAACATAAATCAAAAAGTACAGGTGTACTGCCTCAGTCTTTCATTAGCGTGGAGTTTAAGATCTTCATCAACTAAGAAAAAAAGGGTCTAGTTTGGAACATACTGATGTGGGGTAAAGATTCTTGAATTTTCACTGAAAATGCCAGTGTTTTATTGAGAAGCCATTATCATTAACATGGCTTCTTGTTGAAAAAAAAAAATACTGCATGGTGTAAAGTGGTAGACAATTTATCTTCACTTTGGAATAAGAAGATTGGAGGAAACTGTTGTGTTTGTTTTACAGCACCCCTAACGAAACCCGAGGCATGCTCATAGGTATTGATTTAGCTGCTAAGTTTGTGTATGTAAGTTGCTCAGGTGTAGGAAAAAAGCTGACGGTAAAACTCTCTTAGCCTGCAGACATCTTTGGCCAAGAGACTAAGCTCTAACATTGCCTAATTGTCACATTCTGCCCTGAAGCATGTGTAGGATAGTTTGATGTATTCCAGTTATAAAACCTTTTTATACAAGTTGGATTTTTAAGTGACAACTAAATGAAATTAATTCCACAATTAAGGTCTCTGTAACTACACATTGTGTAAACTACTCATCTCAGGCAGCAATTTCACTGGTGAAAAATTGTCACATCTATATCATTCTTAGAGGTAGGCGAGTAATTATGGCATTAATGCCTTCTCTTTGTCTTATAGCTGCCAAAAATATGGAAATATTCAATCATTACTAGAAATGGCTTTTCAGCAAAATAATCTCAGCCAAATAAAGATATATGACAGCAGATAGTGCTTGCGATACCTAATGACTATTAGCTGTTGAATTAAATAAATAATGAACCTACCAAGGCAGTGCATAGGACTAGAAAGGCATCTAAACCACCGATAGAGGTATTTAAGTTATTTCAGACTGGAGCAGTTACTTTGAGTTTGGGTTGTTTTGGGTTTTTTTCCTTTTTCTTTTTTTTCCTTTTTTAAAATTTTGTTTAAATTAATGGCAGGAATTCCTGTTACATTTAATTTCCTTCTTCCTCTCCTCACCTTCCCCCCCAACTTCTGATATGGAGGAGTACTCTGGTGGCAAAAATTGTGCCATACACCAACAAACGCTGAGGAGCTAAACCCACCATTTCAGGTTTGCTGAAATCAGACTGCCTTAGAGCTATTCAAATTTAAGTCCAGAAGTGAACAGTCCCAATGACCTTACAGATTAAAAGATTCCTTGGAGATACTGTATGCCAACACACTCATTTGGGCTCTATATGAAACATGGTGAGGCCAGGCATGAAATTATGACTGGTTTTGTTGCTCACATATTGTAATGAATGCAGTTTTATAGTGTTGTTATGTCTGTGGCTTGCCTGGATTTAAAGTGATTGAAGAAAATTTTACTTGAGCCTCAGTGTTGCTGTTCTATAGATTACTATGTTTGATTTGTTGAAAAAGCAATTTTTATGTAGTTCTGTGTATCTTGTATATGTAGAGCAACTGGTTTTCGTCACAACTTTGACAATTGTGAAGATGCACTAGAAAACACACAAAGCCAATGTATGTGCATAACTTCCATGTAAACTAATGTAGGAAAAAAATAAAAAATCTAAGTACGCATTTAAAGGACTGTGTGCCTATTTCTTTACATTCTTCCTGATTTTTGGTTGTTTAAGCCCAGAAGGAAGTTGTGAGTAGGTTCCTCAAGAAAGTCTGAGGCATAGAAGACATGCTCTTTTCAGTAGGCAAGGTTTTCTATACCTTCTGATTCATGTGAAGTAACAGCACTAACATATTCCTAGAACTTCACTTATATAAGTAAGATTACTTTAATCTAAATAGGCTTTAAAATGTCATTTTCCATTTAATTCAGGTAATGTTAAACATTCTTTTTTTAGTTTATAAGATAATTTAAGTTGCCTTTATTCATATCTTTTTTCTTTTTTTAATACACTCAGATGTTTCCCGTTTTATTTGCATTTTACCCAAAGAATAGCAAAGAAATTGATGAAAATCTTTCTAATCTGGTGGTGCAGATGTAGGCAGAGTTACAGATATTTTTAAAGTAGCTTGATTAGAAGTACATTTCTATTCTCTATTTTTATATTAATTTTCACCTTTCCAGTGAATATTAGATTGATCAAGAAAGACTAATAAATTAAAATATTCAAATGCACTATCTTTTGCAATGTTATTATAATAGAATATAATTAATGTAATATATTTTAATATCTGGTATTGCAATGAGAAGAACATTCCTGACTAACAATTGTGGAAGATATTGCAGATTTTCAGATCTTTTTCTTTTAATAAGTTGTATAACTAGAGAAGTAATTAAAGATAAATTTTACAATCAGTGGTCATTTTTAAGTATTTTGCCACAGATATTGATTCTGATGGATATCACATTAATTATGTTGAATGAATAAGCCATGATAAAACTATATAATTGATTCCTGAATAATCTAAAGAGTTTGAGAAATTATTCAAAACTTGGCTTTGGTAATCATATCTTGATGCTATTTGATAGCTTTATAAAGGTTGCAGGGGTTCTTGAAGTTGTAATCTTTTTAATCCATTTTAAATGACTAATATGAACTTTAAATTTTTGTCTTTTCAAGTATAGTTGAACTAGAATTTTGTTTTTATCCCAAAGTTAAAGGAATATATAAGTAGGAGAAAATGTCTGCCGAATCACAGGTCTTAACTACTGTTTGAAAAATAATATAATTCACAGCTACAGGATTCTTATAGACTGAGTTTGATTCAGATAATCAGGGAATGGAAGGCTCTTCAAATGAGTCCATGTGCACTGAAATTAGCTTGACATTTGAAGGCACACATTTAGAAAGCAAAACAAAGCACATTCAATAAAAAAAAAATCACGTAGACTTTAGACTTGAGTAGGCAGGCACTTTTTGAGGTGCAAACAGTGACAGCATAGATTAACCTGGTTTATAACAAGCCTGATCAAAATAAATCTTATTGTACTCATTAATTCTTAATTCTGAGGTGATGTGGGGTTCACTGAAACTAGTTGGAAGTGCATGCTTATAATTCTGTAGACCTGAAAAATTAAGGGATTGTATGTTTTGTTATAGAAGTAGGGATTTTTTTTAACTTTTTACAAGTTAATTAATATTCTGTATGGAGTAAACATAACATACAGGCAAGTAATCATTGCTGGCATTCTTTAAAGCTGACCTGAGACAGTAAGGGAATTTGTGCAATTTCTTTTACGTCCACAGTCATCAAAGATATGCAAAAGGTGGGAATAGTTTTTATCTATATATATATGACCTGCAGTTTGTTTCTCTGGTCTTCTATCTAAACAAAAAGTTGGAAAGAAAAGAATAAGAATGGCCTTCAAAAATTGCTGTGATGTGATAGCCTAAGAAAAAAATTGGAAGCATAAGCAGGAATCTTTAGTGTTGTTAAAAAATACTACTGAAGACCCCTCTTCATGCACACCAGTGTCACATTAAATTGAATGTAGATACAATCATAGCTCAGAAATCTAAAAATTCCTTTTGTGATCCTGGAGCTTAGCTTCTAAAGGAGACTTTCTTGCTGCAATGTTAAGTACTAGAATGCCTAAATATTTTGTACCTGGAATTAGAAAAGATACCTAGGTTCCTTAAATTTTTAATGCAAAAGGCTAAGTACCACAAAATGGAGATCCACAAAAGCCATCACACTGAGTGAGAGTCCTCCTAAACTAGCCAGTGTAGGGCAGGTGAGGAAAAGAAATGCCTTTCTTTAAATCCTGCTTTGCTTCATGTGTATTCCTGGCAGTACCTTCATCTGCGTGGGAATCACAGGCAAGAGCGTCTCATCCCTATATCTCTATAAAGAAGTTAAACATTCATGTCTATGGTAGTACCTTTGCATGTGCCCTGTGCATAATGCCTGGTTACAAAGGTCTGGCTTCTCTGCGCTTTTTGCAGTTAGCTCTGTGGTCAGAGAACTCGTGCTCTGGACTTGATTCCTCCTCTGCCTGTGGAGGGCAAGGTCTTACCTACTTTGGGGTCTACAGACTAGTCTGTGGAAGAGAAAGAGAATGAAAGCGTCTCAGCTACTTCATCTTCTAAGAACAATTAAGCCAGAGAGGTACAAAGAATTAACTTTCCTTTAGCGGAAAAAAATATAAAAAAAATTTGAATTCCAGGTTTTCATTTTAAGTTTGTGCCATGCTTTAGATAAAATATGTAAAATAATCTTTAAATCACAAACAGTAATGTGGAAAAATTAATGTTTCTCCTGTTCTATAAGGTAAGCACTAATTATGCCACAGGCTGCCCTGTAGCTCTCTGTAACTGCACATAGTATTGTGGCCTTGGCTGGAGATTCCATATCTGCAAGTTTGCAAATTAAAGTTAGTATTTAACTTCGATGTGTGTGTACCTACCTTTTTAATTCAGCGGTCTAGCATATCACTCTTATTGCCTGATTTCAGCTTCTATAGATAAGAATTTTACAAATACTGTGGTAGACCAAAACAATATTAATTGCTAGGTTTTTGTGCTACTCTACATGTGTATGAAAAAATCATTAGACCTTTTTCATATTGAACATACTCTGAAGAACATAGCTTGGGTATGTGCAGGGTTAAGGAGTGGTAGCTGTTATGGAATAGGTAGTCCTTAATTGCTTGCCAGTTAAGTTCCCAGGTTTGTAGTAATCATGTAGTGTAGAAGCTGAATCCATCAAATTCATCTTAGACAGGATTCACCAAATTGTCAATCTTAATTGCTGTTTTCGAGATTAGCAAAAAAAAAATTGACGCTTCAAAGCAGTGTGGCAAAATGAGTTACGATGTATTCCTTTATTTCAGATGTGTCTTTCCCACTGGTTTGCAGATGCAGGCAGGAATGTCAGGACCATGAAATTCATGAGCGTCACCAAAAGATATGTGACGCTCAGTGGGTGTGTAACAAATAGCAGGAAGAGATTGTATGCTGCTTGCTACCGAATGCTGTGCAAGCTCCCTAAAAGCTTGTCTTGCAACAGGATGTGGGTGGAAGCATCATTCATACAGATTACTGAATGGGGGTGTGGGGAGGTGGGTGTGCATGCATGCATGCTGTCATCTCCCACCTCAACAAGTGTAGTGTTTAAATGAACCAGAATTTTAAGCTGGGATTTTTAAAGATTCAGATTTCCATGGTCCTGGACATAATTTCCATTGCAGTCATAGGGTGTTTTAAGCTCTGACATGCTACCTGTGTTGTGGAATATCAGTACATAATACAGCAACACACTGAAATTTTATTGAAATGTATGCTAAATGCTATAGTAATAAAATATTTGCTTGTCCTTTTTTGTATGCCATTATCATCCTTCACATATATGATTTCTGTTTACATAAAGTACCTGTATCGTAAATTAAATGTTGGAAGAAAATGTCTCTCAGTAAGAGAGATATCTGCATCCTTGTATATATTTATGCACACACTCTGAATGAGTAACTGTGCCAGCTAATTTACTTAGTTTTTCCATATAGATATGGCCATTTGTCATGACAAGATAGTTAACACATGACACTAACATCTCTCTCAGGCATAATGCAAGCCATCCATTCAGAAAATACAGCACTGTTGTAAGGAAGGAAGCGAAAGCAGCTGTAAAGGGATCGGCTGGGGCTGGGGTGGAAAAGCCTTTCTCCTGTCACGTAACATGGAGCGTGCCCTGCATCTCTTCTCTTCCTTCTCTTTCTTTTTTTTTTTTTTCCCCTCCTTCTCTTAGCCATCCCACTAGTAAGTTCAGCACTGCTCTTTTATGAGAGTTTTGTGTTATTCCTACTGTAGTTACTGGACTAACATAGGAGAGGGCTGCTATGTTATTGCCACTGGCATCGATTTTATGAAGTTTATGAAGTGGCAGTCGTTGGAGAATTACACACCACTGATAGCAGCAACTAACGGATTTACAGGCAGAGCCACCTGACAGATGTGGGAGCTTCCCCTCCATAGTATGTTAGAGGAGTCTTCTGTCTGTTGTGTGCTTCAGCAGTTTCTGAATGTACAGTCTTCAGTGCCTGCATTTGTAAAATTCTCACTTTATGTGGAAGTATGTGCATAAATGGTGGGTAGTGATGAAACCACAAGTTATTTTATGTGCATCACTTCTGAATTAAAATGCTAACTGATGTCAGCTCCTTGTTATCCTTAAGCCTGAAACCATCCTCTTTAATTTCTCTGCCTAAGTTAAAATGAGTTCACAATTCTACTATTTTATTTTTTATCATGTATCTGTATAGTATAGGACAGTGAACTTTTTAATACTTATTATTTTAATGATAAAAATCATAAAAAGTCAATACACTATAGTTGCATTTATCATAATTTTTTATAATTTGAAATAATAAAACTTTCAGTGAATGTTATTTTGTATGGCCTGTAAATATTGTTAAGGCCCTATTATCAGACAGTTGATGTCTTAATTTCTAGCCTTTCACCTTGGTATTCTTTTGTATTCTCTCTATTCACTTACTTGACTTAAAGTCACTCTTAGTGAAAGTCTGGATCTTATCGATAACTAAGTAAGTATGAATAATAAAAAATAGAATCAGTGGATAAAGAGTGTGTTCTAAGAATTATTCTGAAATGCTCAGCAGAATTTCTCATTTATTAAATGAACCAAAGTTATCCCATCCACATTAATTTTAATACTGCTGGTTTTTCTCTGCAAAAGTTTTTACCATCCATCAAAATATCAATTCCAAAAAAGAAAAAAACAACCCACCTTTCAATTATAACTAGCCACACCAGAAGCCTATTTTTATTTGTGAGAAGCACATCTGGTACCAGGCATATGACCTGAGTCTCTTTGTAGACCTGGATGGATAGTCTTTCCAGCTGCTCGCATTTTTTTCCCCCTCTACAAAGGGTACTAAGACAGACTGTGCATAAAAATATCCATTCACACATCTTCAGGCTCAAACTCAGTCCATTTTTTATAGCTGAGTTAAAAAATGCCAACACATTTGGCATTTGCCACCTGGTAAAAGGTGGCATTGGGGGATAAGGGAATTATTTTAATGATATAGGAGAACTATTTTGGTATATTATGTTTGACCACTTAAGTAATTCAGAAAGGCTCAGTGCAGATCATCATCTGGAATGAGTTATCATTACAACTGGCCATCAAGGAAACTGTGAAAGTCTGTGCTTTGTGGGAGCGTAGAGTCTGTATCTTTGCTAGCACTGCTCAGCTGGTAGCGCACAGTGGTACACAATACATTGTCATAAATTTCGTGAGTTATTAAGAAAGGAAAAGCAATCACCTCTCTCTCATTTCCACTATGTTATCTATCTTTTGGTTTTCTTCCTGCACCTGTCTGCTTATTGCTGCCAGAGGAATGAGTAGTCGTCATGAGCACTTCACATCTGCAAGATGACAGGAAAATACATCTCCAACCTGTCACATTTAACTGCTCAGGCCAGTAACATTAGCCTCATTTACAACAGCCTTTACCCTTTGTTTCAGACTTCCCAGCTAAGAACTCTGTAAATGCCATAGCAGACACAAAGTTCTTTCTCACCCAACTTAAACCTCGCTGGTGGCTTTGTCTGCCACGAACAGCTACCTCATGAACTTTTGTTATTTGCCTGCATTCATTAATGGATAGGATCAAAGAAAGTGGAGAATCTATTTTAAAGGATTTCATGTAAATTATTATTATGAAACAAAAGAATAAAAATATACAAAGTTGCATGTATGACATGAACAATGCAGAAAGGATATAATTTTGTTGTTACGTCTTAGAACTGAGAGGGCTTCAACTTTTGCAGGGAAGTAGAGCTTAGGTTAAAACTGCAGTTTTGAATTTCTGAGTCATAATAATCTTTTTCATTCAACTTTTGGTTGGTAGAACTGTTGAATCATATATGCTAGAAAATATTTCACAAAAGTATTAAAAAAGTTTTATGATGACAATCTGTCTTCATAATGGAGAGAGTGTTTCTCTGTTACATTACCAATTGGGTAATTAAAGTATGAATGTACTGTGAATGCATTATGAATGCTTGATGCCTGTGACGAATGCAGGACGCTTTCCTGTTTTATGTATTTATCTACCACAAGAGGCTTGGAAGATCATAAATCAACTTTTTTTTTTTAATAATGGGAAGCAAGCAGTCTCAAAATATAAGGGATTTAATTTGTGCAGTGGCACAGATTTATTTACTTACTATTCCTACTTGGAGTCAAAATCTTCATTAACTGAAAAGGCATGGTGAATGAAGGCAATGATTTTGGTGGGATTGGGGAGGTAGGAGGAAAGAATACCTATCTGAAGAAGTAGTAACCTTACTCCTGGTCTGAAGCTAAGCTGATTCCTTGCAGTAGGAATTTTGTCTACTTCTCCACTAGTAAAAGGAAAGAGGGAAGGAGAGCAGAGCAGCTGAGTTGTACTTTAATGAACCAGGGTCCCTTGAGTCTTGAGCTAGAAATAGAGAAGAACTACTGACAGTAACTTAAGGAAAGGTGGTTGTGCTTCTCAGTTGTTCTTCAATGGCATATGTATTTAAAAATTGAGGTCTCCTGTGACATCTTTCCTGGTTTCTGTTTTCAAGAAGAATGGCTTGCCCCCTTTCAGAAGGTTGATTCATTGTGTAGGTTTATATTCACCTATTATCTACTTGCAGGGCTTTATACCTGTAAGCTTTCTGTTTCCTGTATCCTCCAAATACAAAAAAATAAATTCAGACAGCAAGATCCAATACAACAAAAAGCTCTGTTAGTGATGTGAATGTGGAAAATATACCAGTAAGTTTCCAAGTCATTAAAATATGTCTATGTGAAGCTAGGAGAACTGTGTGTTCATTTAAGTTAATCATCGGCTTTCCAAGAACAGCTGGAACAAACTGCTCCCTCTATGTGGGGAAAGCAAGTGAGGAAAGCATGTGGGGAAATCATGCAAAGCTGAAAAAAGCAGTGGATGGACTATTAACTGTGGGTGGGAGAGAGCAATCCAGCAGACAGTCAGCATCTTTTCTCTGTTGTTGCATAGCAAGACTGTTTAGAGGCAGAATAGGCCAAAGATGTGGAAAGAAAATGTAATTTGTCAAGGGTGTATGAAGGCTGTTCACTCGTGACAATGGTTTGTAGCAGTGCAGTTAGTACTATAGCTGTCAGGCACCTGGTGTGACTGGGATGATGAACCTTAAAACGTCAGTTCTTCTTCGAAAGTTTCCTCTGGATTTGAGGAAATGATGGGAACTTGAAATAGGGTTTATAAAAGGATCATCATGTTGAAATGAGTTTCAGAAAGGATAATGAGACTGATTTTAGGTATGAAAGAATTTTCCATTGTGTTATACTGCAATAAATTGTTATATTTTGACATGATGAGAAGAAACAGTAAGACGTCTTAGTTGCATTTCAAAGACACCTTAAAAAGCAATGTATAGATTTGGAGAAGAAATGCATGCTGCTTTTTGCAATTTATGTCAGAAAAAAAAAAAAAAAGTTGTATTTTCTGTTACCTGTTATTTGTTAGTCATGATTTGGAGATTTTGGATTTCCTAGGGAAAATAGAAACAGTACAAAATGTTTTACTGTTTTATGGTGCAGGGTGCATGGTCTCTTTCTGCCTTTTGCCATTGCAAAGGCTCTCAGGCCACCAGACCTTTCTTTCTGTACTCTTACCCTGTCCCAGTCAGGTCTCCTGCAATGGACTGAGGAATCAGACTTCCAGTCTGCACTTAACTGAGTGATTTGACAATTTATACAGATAATATCTGATAAAATTTCATTTTAATGGCACCACTGTTTCCTTTCAGTAGTTTTATTATACGTTATCTCTCTTTTGTATTTTTCTTCCTGAATGGCATCTCATTTGAAGCCAAATCATTCTTTTAACTGACATTATGTAAATACGTGGACATTCCTGAAAGTGTTTGAATATCAAGGTCACTTACAAATACTTATCATTAATACTTACGATAATTATAAAATTATAATTACAATTGTTAAAATAAACATGCGGTTCTTATTTGCAGAGAGGTTTTGAAGAAAGTTAACTTTTAAATTACCATCTGTCAATTATTAAAATCTGAAAGAATATGTGAACTAGTCATCTCCTTATAGAAATAAAATCAGGTGTCTCAACAGCTGTTAAAATGAGATTCTTAAATTAAAAAAAAAAAAAGAAAGAGCAATGTGAATAAATTAACATATGCAAAACTAAGTGAAGTCAGTTCTGCAAACTTGCTATTTAATAAAAAAATGCTTCCTTGGGAATTTTGCATGACTTGAGCAAAAATAGTTGCTAACAATTTTTTTGACTCAAAGGGGTATATAAAATGTGTATTTTGTCAGTAATGGCACCATTTCTGTCCCGGCTACCTTTCATTCTACCTCTCAGAATAGCTATTTGGGAAAATAAACATACCTAGTAGTAGGATGGATCTGGCATTTTTCAATGAGGAACTTCTCTATCAGAACACTTTTATGTATTACATCTTCATAAAAATCCAATATATGAAGTTTTTTGTAGCGGATATAACTGAGACAAAGCTTTCCTTAAGAAATAAATAGTTTGGTATGCCTACCACAGTTTATAGGTATAATTTAAACAATTATATAAAAATGAAACTGTCTAACCTAGTCAAACAAAAGCATTACAATGTTGCATTTTTCTGTTATGAGGAAAAAAACCTCACACCATCCCAACCCCCCCCCCTTTTTCTTACTTAAAAAAAAGTTTACATATCTTTAAATTTTCTACAAATATTATTTCATTTTATTTTAATATTTTTCCAAAGTTTAGTAACAGTCTCTTCATATTTGTGGCTGCTCAGTCTCAATCTTTAACTGGAAATTCCTTTTTGACTATCAGTCAGGGCTGCATCAGACTGCAGAGCCCATTTAGTTGTTCATCCATGGAAGAGCCTCTAAATTGCTGGGAGCTGTAAATATTGGAGAGAGAAGCTGAAAGTAAAATTGAGAGAAGGTAGGGCACCATAGTGATAGGTGAGTGCTGGAAGTACTAGTGAAGGGGGAGCAAAAACTTAGGCAATTTTTAATTTTTAATTTAAATGACTGTGGAGAAAAAAAAGAGAAGAAATAGGAAAAGCTTGAAATAATTGTTTAGAAGACTGTAGAGGATAAAAGATGGAAAAGTGAGACAAGATGAAGGATCAATTGAAAAGAATACTTAATTTTTAAGTTTATTGCAAAATCATGAGATTTTTTTCATTAACTGTTCATTAATTGAATTAGTTTTCTGTAGCCCCAACAGTTAGAGGATAAAAGCTGGAAAAGTGAGAAGAGATGAAGGATCAATTGAAAAGAATACTTAAAACCCAAACAAACAAATTCCCCAACAGTTTAAGTGGTTCCAAGGCCATAGGCCATAGGCCAAACTCCTGTCATTAATAACAGTAATGGAAGAATGGGGAAGACTGAAGAGAGATAAAGCATTTGTCAATAATTTAACTGAATTTAGAAAGTAGTTTATTGCAAAAACATGAGATTTTTTCATTAACTGCTCATTAATTGAATTAGTTCTCTGTAACCTTTTATTTTTAGAAAAAAATCAAAAATAAGAAATTTTAAAAAGGACTGAATAACTAAAATCCAAGTATTTCAGTAATATGTAATCCTTACATATGTTAATTTCTTACCACTGGTCTATGCTTGTAGCTTAGGTTAGATAATTAATTGTTGAAAGTCAATAGATAAGAAAAATTTCAAGTGAGAGTATTTTGAACTGAACCAAAACAAAAGTCTTGCTTTGTATGTTTTATTAGTAACCTGGAAAAATCATGATCTGAGCAAACTCTTCCTTCTCTCACCCTACTTCTGCTTTTTTTTTTGTCAGTTAATAATCAAGAAAAATACTTCTTTATAGAAGCAGTTTAGTATAGCACAGTGGTCCCTTCTTATTGTCCTCCTGTTTCTGAAGGGCTGCTCAATTTGTCTGAGGTCACTCAATAAACTTGTAGCCAACATTTTGTTTATTGAGGCTGGTAATATTCTTAAGATGCACAGAAACAGAGAACAACAATGGAATCACATATTTTTGCTAGGCACACAGATGTCCTATTGACTGAATTTTGCCTTATGGTGTCCAAAGAATGTTACATTGCAAGTAGTTTGATCCCCAAATTACCTTTAGGAGAATACACCATTGTAAATTATACATAATGCAGATTTAGCTGTAGAATGAGAACAACATAGTTATAATCTGCACTGTACTCCATTTAAAAATATTTATTTTTTTTTACATAGAAAAGGAATCTCTGAGACAGCAGTAATGCATCTCTGAGCTGAACTGTTGTAACTAAAAAGCCCTATTTGATATTCAGGTTTTTTGGTGGGTTTTTTTCCTGGCATTTCTACCTAACTTTGTCTTTTATAAAAGAAATTCATCATAACCAGTTGAAACTCTGGGTAGAGAGCCTTTAGTTGCAGATATAATTGCTGGTAGCAGTGTGAAAAGTATACCTTTTGATCACAAACAGAACTTCAGCCCTGCTGATGCTGTAAGAAAATAGTTTAAACTCTTTATAAAACTCTCTTTCTTGCATTTTCGTAAGTGATCGCTAATGAGAGCCATGACTTTTGACAGTCCATCTTTGTAAGTGCAATTCTACGGGATATTGATTTCTAAGCATTCAATGAGCAATTTTTAGAGAACAAATTGTGTGAAGACTTTTTTTAGTGTTACATATGGCATATTTCTCATATACTTTTGCAAGTTATAAATAGCAAAACAATACTTTTTTTTATTGAAGAACTGTACATATTTTATTTCTTGACCATGTACTTTAGATATGTACCCAGTAATATACACTAAATTACATTGAACTGGTTTTGGATAAGTTTGCATGATCAGTCCCTCATAAGTGAAAAAAAGTTAAATACAGAAGGTTTTGCAATTCTGGTAACTGAAATTATATGACATTTTGTGATTAAAGAGTTCTTTATTTGAGGCCAGGGCTTCAGTAGAACATATGAGAAATATATTCCAATTGACTATGTAAAATACCTAAGTACTCTATAAAGTACTCTGCTTTATACAGTGATACAGCTGTTTTCTGCACTTCTATGACTATCATTTCCAGCATGGAAACCATTTCTAAATCTAAGCCTCTATTTACTCAGAGAAATAGAGTATAGTTTCAAGTCACATGAGTTCTCTCACCTCTCTTTCAAAGTACTTTTTTTTCTTTTTCCTTCTGAACCTTATTCAGGATATGGTTTTAACTACTGATGTTTGCTATTGCTGTTTTCAAACCTTTGCAGCCCAGGAGTGGCAGTTTTACTGATTACTTTCCCATTTCCTTGGAAGAAAGTTACAGGTAGCTAAATCTGTATGTGAGGTCCCTTTTCCCTAGCATTTTTTTAACACCCAACAGCATTGTTGTAAGCTGAGGGTTTTCTTTTCTCTGTTCTTTATGTAATAGCTTATTTGTGTCTAAAGTCAGTGAGCAAAAATCAAGTCTGAGTAGTATGGTCTTACTGTTTGTAAGAGTGAACAACTGTACAAGGCACAGGGAACAGCAGATTAGATATCTAGGTAATTGTAGGGTACCAATTAGTCTGTCAAAATTATCTTCTGAAGATTAATCTGTGTTCGGCTTGCCACATAAACCCAATACATACTTGAATAAATCTAATCTTGGACAAAAAGGCTGAAGGTCTTAAAAGTGTCCCTAGGAGACCTTTGGCCAGAGTGCCTTTTCCTTTTTACTTACAGTGGGCTACCATAAGTGCGTGCTTAAAGGGTTGTTAAATTGAGGGAAGAGGCAGTACACCCAACTTGACTGGGATTTTACTGCCATTTTAGCTGTTTTTTCAAAGAAGTTAGGAGCAGGTAAAAGGTGATTAGAGAACAGCACCCTTGTTCAAATCAAAGTGCTTTTTCTCGGAAGAGGGGAGCACTGTGGAGTCAGGTGTTGTATATCCTCAAACTTAAGATTTATTTCTGTTTACACTAATTTAAGAGCTGTAAAGGCTCGAAGGCTGAATTTTCTCATCAACACTTTTGGGCTCTTCTTAAATGATTTCTCTTTTGAGGACAGCATGGTGTTCTTAACACTGAAAATTAGTCTGTACAAAGTTGCTGGTGCGGATTTTTTTCCTTTTTTTTTTTTTTTAATGAAATATGCACTCTGGTTTGCCATTCCATAAAGAAATGTTTGAGAATTTTGGTTGTTTTGCAATGCTGGTAATTTTTGTGAGCCTTTTAGTTTTCTCATTCTTCAGTATCATTGTCGTAATCTTGTGAAAGGTTTGGGTTCCTTATTTCTGTACTAAAAGTCATTTAAAGATAAAAGAGTGTTCTAGACTGAACAACCCCTGAATGTTTGAAATTCTCGCACTAAGTTCAGGTTTTTCACTTGCCAGCTGCGAAAGATTATGGGAAAAGCCCATCTGCAGTCTGTCCTGTTCACTGATTACAGGGTTTTGAGGTACGCAAGTGCTAAAAAGAGTTTTGAAAGACTCAAGGAATCTTCAGGTGAATTTGTGCTGGTGTTCCTGCACAATGCATTCAGTAAGTGTCTCACTACATATGTGTTCAGGTAACCTGTATCTCAGCAAAAACAATATATGCAAGCAGAAGGTGTTATTTTAATTTTACTAATTGATCAGAAGTACCTATACATGCCTTTCATGAACTGGTAGAAAATAACTGGTATTTGCTGGCTGAAGCTCTTTTAACTAATTCCTATTTTAACAAGCTGCTGACTGAATTTAAAGCGTCGATTATGCAGACAGAACATTTGTAATGAAGATGAGGTAGCTCCTAAATAGGATAAGTAGCAGACTTTTTATCTAGGCTTTCTTAGAAAATAAATAAAAGATTAACTTATTGTCTTCTACTAAGCTTATTACTTGCCAGTTTTCAGGATAATAATTTAAAATGTGCTGGGCCTTCATTCAGTACTTGTATTTGAGTAGTAATTTAATGGCTTGCTAAGTGACAGATGTACTGATGAGTTTGAGGGTGGAAAGCATTGTTTATAAATGGCAAGCAGGAAAGAGGGTAAAATTTGTGGCAAACACTGTCTAGTCATTCAAGAACAAAATAGACTAAGCTCATTTCAGCCCAATCTAACTTTACAGGACTAGCATAAATTCAGCCAGGGTACTTCTCCTTTTCTGACCTGAAAAGCGCAGCATGTTTTGAATAGCCAAGAAGAGGCAAGATTATTACCTTATCTGTTCAAATGTAAACTGACTTAGACCTAAGTTCTGAATTAACAAACAATATGAACCCATTCAGAATTGCTGTTGTCACGTCTGAATTCCCTGGAGGAAGGGAAGAAATGTGCCTGTTTAACCCTAGCAAACAAATTAGGCAGTGATTTATTTCTTGTAAATTACTTGTCATTCTAATTCTTCAGCAATAAAACTGAAGAAGTCTGTGTAGGGCTACAATCAAACTGAGGGGGAAAAAAAAAGGAAGAAAAAAGCTGAAATACCTACCCACTACCCATACTAATGAGCTTAGCTCCATCGTTACAATTTTATGTGAAAGTATTTGTTGCTCATCCAAGGATATGAAAATAAACTTGGATTTCTGATCAACGTGGTTGGCAGTCCAGGTTGGATAGGAACACACAAGCAGATTATGTCACTTGCAGAATACGTTTGTTTTATCCTTTAGGAGGAGTTTGAAAGAGGTAGATAGCATAAACTACTTGACTGTATAACAAAATTGAATATAACAGGAAATGTTCCTTTCTAAATCACCAATTCATACCTGTTTCTGTGGAGGAATTATAGTTAATAAAATTTTGCCAGTTCAATTTCCTATAGACAGGCTCACGCATACTGTAACCTTACCAGCATACAAATGGCAACATTGATTAATTTAAACCAGCTGATGATTTCTCGGGATCTAATTTAATGCTGCACAAGTGAAGTCACTGTGGGTAATAATTTTGAAAAGCAACTCATTCTAGTAAGTTAGTACCTGTATATAGCACAGTATAGAGTGGTGTGAGATACAAAGGTAACTGAGTTGGTTCTCTGTAAAATTATCTGCAGGCCACCTTCAATTATGCAGGCTTCCAGCTACTTTAAAGGAATGCTGTGAAGGCTGGCAATTACTGTGACAGAAAGATGGACCAGCCTCTCCTCCTTTCCCCTGTGGACCCTTGTACAATGATTGAAGGAGAGTATGTGGAACACTTTTGGACAAAAAGTAATTCAAAAGTAAATGACTAGTATATGTCAAAAGGAAATACTATTATTCTGAACTATGTTATAGTTTACCAAGTGTCAATAAAAATACTACAGGGGTTTTTTTTTTCTTTTTTTTTTTAAGATAGCTGTATTTCATTTTAACAGCTGATTTTTTTTTAATTATTATATTTAGTCACTTGTCAATTTTTTCCAGCACCAGGAGTGCAGATTGTGTTATCTTACAGGTGTGTTAATATAATTCTTATAGTACCTACTTAATCTCAAACCTTATATAATGAAACTCCTGTATTATTACTGTAAATTATCAAAATTACTTATGTGCTCCTTAATATTTATATTTCAATAGAATATGTATAAAATGAGATCGGTTTAAATTAATTGATAGTATCATTTGATATGCTGGACTAAAATATGTCGTCTGATGCTCTTCTATTGATTATGTAAGCTATTTTGTATATATCTAGTTGAAGTAAAAACATAATCACCTTCATCTACAAAATCATTCATTTTCAGCACCACAAGATATATAAAACCTTATAGCTTTCATTTGAAACAATCTCATTACGTATTTGTAAAAGAAAAGGGTATTCTCTGTGTTGTGAATTATTTGAAAGCACTAGCATTAGTTTCCTTAAGGGCTAGTACTTGCTGACACACTTCCTTATTTTCAGTAAAGGTCTGAACCAGAAGTACTGAACAGAGTAAATCTGAACTAAGATTATACCGCTATATATATTATTAAAAAAAAATTACATTTTTCTCCTGTTTTTTTTTCCTGATTTTTTTGAATTCTAGACATCATTATCTTTGTAAGCTAAATTCACTTTGTGTTAATAAACCTTTTGGTTAAAAAGTTGCTGTGTAATTTACATTGTGGAAATATTCCCAATTCATTACAAATTAAGCGAATTAGAGTTTTATTTTTCTTTCCCAGGTGGTATAAAATGAATGTGAATTTGAAGAAGTGAACTAGAGTAGGCACTCTTAGAATCAGTGGAGAGATAGGATTGCTTTTTCCATTTTTTCTTTATTTGGTGTGTTCATATTAATATTTAAGAAAAAATAAATAGCTTGTGTAATTCTGTAAAATAATTTTGTTCTAAAATGCTAAAACAATTAAAGAGCCTGATCATAGCTTAATAATGAAGACATAGCTATGTTGTTAAGCTTAATATGAATATACTGAATTTCTGTTTGTTGTTCTTACTTATATTTTTAATAACTTTATCAAAGAAGAAAGAAGTGGATTACTTCTGTGTCTGTGCTAAAAAAAAATAATTTCAGTGTTAAAAGACTTACAACTTCAGTTGTCCCTCCCAATGCAGTAAGATTTTTTCCATCTTGTACTTCTAGTGATGAGAACTGGGAGGGATGCATTGATTACTTACAGCAGATTCTAGAAGCCTGCGATGAAGTCTAGACAACTGATCACATCTTATCAACACAGAGTTTCTCTTGTGGCTTACAGAATGTCAGGAGCCAGCCACCCCTTGCCACCCCACTGTGACATGGATTCGTGTAGCTCCGAGGAATTCTACCAGGCTGTTCACCATGCCGAGCAAACCTTCAGAAAGATGGAGAGCTACCTGAAGCAACAGCAGCTCTGTGATGTTATCCTGATCGCTGGGAATCGCAAGATACCTGCACATAGGTAGGACATAAGCACAAGATATTGAAACTACAAAAGTAAATGTTTTGGGTATGCTTACTTCTTAGAACAGTGTTTTCTGTGGCCCCTTATACCTGCTTCCCTCTTGCTTCAAACATCACAAGTGTGAGTAGCTGCAGAAGGGGGTATTTGAAGGTTGGGCCTTTGAAGTTGTGATGGGGTTTTTGGTACAGATTTCAAAAGCTCAAGTAGCACTCAACTAGCAAACTTTTTATCGTGAGTGTGCTGTTCATATGTGAGGAGAATGGAAATTTCTGAAATGACATGTTACACAGTTACACTGGACCCGGCATCATTTTTAGCTTAAGATCGTGATAGTCTGATAAGTCTGTCATACAGAGCCTCTCAAACACTTATAGTGGAATGGAACTGAGCACTGACTTCCCATGAACTGTTCCTTTGAATGAACTTAAAAATATATGAATTACTTTCAGTGATAATTGTGAATACAAAAATCATAATGACATAATTTTTAAAATTCTGTAAGATTATTTGATATTAAAGCAGCCAGTATATATGAAACTATGCTTGGTTTTGGATCATAAGTAGAGCTTAAAATGGTTATTCTTCATTAAGATTTTGGTCTTAGCTATAGCCTTTGATTAAGTGCATGCAAATAAAAATCCAGTCCTAGAGTTTAGATTAAAATATAGAGAATACTTTTGAGTTTCCAGGTTAGCAAGTCTTTTTTTTGCATTTGAACTCTGTTTAAGGCTGCAAACTATGGGTGACCTATTTCCCCGCTTGTGCCCTGGTTTCTCTGCTGAGGTACTAAATCCAGAACAGGATTATGGCTCTCCAGCAGGAAAACTGAAAAACAGCCAGTGTATTTCTGAATTCATAAATTAACTTTCTGGTGTAGATGAATACTATAAGATCATTTTGGCAACTTGGACCTTACAAACCTCCTTCTGCCCTAAATGAAGATGGACACGGAGACTATTCTTTTTCTGTTTTACAGAAAAGTTGGATATTCTATATTCCAGCTCCCATAGTAGCAGAAGAAAAGGTGCAATATACAAGACTGCAAAGCCAAAGCTGTTGTTCAAATACTAAAAAATAAAACCAGACAGAAACCTTCATTAAAATACTTAAATTGCCCCAATAATTATAATAAATGAGAAAATAACTCCCCTTAACAAGCAGTAACTGTTAGATTGATCTAGGTAGTTTGCAGCGCACATGAAGCAGAGTCCGCTTGGTTTCAGATTAGTAGCTGTAATAAACCTAGAAATCTTTCTCCTCTTCTTTCAGCATTTTTAATTCTTAAGACTTCGTTTCTACTTTCCTATGTTCTAAAAGCCGCCATTTTTAGTGTTCCTCCCTTGCCTTGATATACTCGGATTCCCAGATGCCAGCAAAGTCCCCAGCAATTTCTACCCACTGACTTGGAACTGATACAACTCCTGTGTTCCAGGCTTTTTGCCACTGGTAAATGTATTATGCATCTGGCACTTTACACACCCCTGGTAGTTGTGCTGTGATGCCATCTTTATCTAAATCACCAAGATCTTTCCTTTATGGGTATAAGTACAGAGGGAATAATATTAAACTTCAGTCCTTCTGTCCATCTGCATTTATAGTGTTCCAGAGCTGCAAGATTTGCCTTAAGGTGCCTTCCATCACAATGAAAACTGGAAGGATAATGACCTAAGGCCTTCTAGTTTGTGTCCAATTTTACATCCCTATATATTAATAAAATAAAAAGAATTTTTCAGAAATAATGAGAACTTTGCTGTTCTTTCTTGGCAGTTACTTGGCCTATTTTTGCTTTTCACATTTTTCAACAGAGATGAGGTAAAAAAAAAAGGCAATGTCTGAATCTACATTCTTAAACTGACAGAAAAAATGCTTATTAGATACATAGAAATATTCCACAATTGGTATCATTTGCCCTGTTTAATATGGATGATATAAAATATTCACTACATTTTTTACCAGTATATTTTTTTGCCTATTATTTTGAGTATTTTGGTAAACGGCATAGTTTGTAGAGAAGGAGACAGAGGAAACTCTAAGATTTTTTACATTAGTTTAGTTCATTTTCTCCACTATTTTTAAGACAGCTGTTCATATTTGTATGCCCACCTTTCAGTAGTAAATTTAATTTCACATTTGTCATTTCAATTCTGCAGCATATCTAAATCCCTCTGGAGCTGGAAAAATACCTTAATAAGAAGATTGACCATGAAATAATAGCCAAAATCTTACTTAGATTTTCTAATAAACCTTCAAACAACTTTACATTTGATTTTCTACTTCTTTGTGGTCTGCAGTCAACAAATCTCAAAGAACTGGCAAAAACAACTCTTGAATTATGCAGAATCGAAAAGATTGTGTTCTGAATAAGCTAGAATTTTGTCCAACAAGATAAAATGAAGGGTGTTCTGAATTTTCTATTGTTAGGGTTATTTTGTTTGGTTGGTTTTTTAATAGTGTTTGCTCTATGTTGTTTCAGACAGGTATGGCTGGACAAGCACAGAAAAAGGCTGTTTATTTTTAACATGGCCATTACAATCCTAGAATATAATTGAATTTGGAAGAGACCTTCTGGAGTCTGATTCGACTCCCCCTGCTCAAAGCAGGGTCAAGTCCAAAGTTAGATTAGGCCGTTGAGTATTATACCCAGTTAGTTTTTAAATATCGTCACTTGTTGACGTTCCTCTCTTGGCAGCCTGTTCCAGTTTTTTATTATCCTTGCTGTCTTTAGTGATTCAGAATGTGGCTTCTAGGAATATTTACTCCATGATCTTCTTGGTGAGGCAAACCAATCTATAGTTACCCACATCTTCCTTCTTGGGGATGGACATGGAAATTGTTTTTTCCAGTCCTCAGAAACCTCCTGCAAATTATCATGATCTGTTAAAGATAAAAGAGAGTGGCCTTTCAGTGATATTATTGAGCTCCCTCAGCTGTTGCTCCTTGAACACATCCTCTCTGGTCCCATGGACTCCTATAAGTTCAATTTGCTTAATTGCACCCTAGGTACATCTTCCTCTATTGTGAGTGATACCGCACAGATCCTGCCGCTAGGCACAGGGACCTGGGAGGCCTGAAAGTAGACCATGCTAAAATAAAGAAGTGAGCCATAGAAAGCTTTATCGAGCAGTGAACAAAAATTTTCCATAGTCTTCCTTTTGCTACCAAGGTAATTGCAGAAACCCTTCCTTCCCATCACATCCCTTGCTAACTTCATCTGCACTCGACCTTTGGCTTCCCTAATTTCATTTTTGCGTGTTGGGGCAATGTCTCTGTATTTCTCCCAGGTCATTCATCCCTGCTTTCACTTTCTGTTTCCTCCCTTTTTGCATTTCACCTCAATCAGGAGTCACTGCTGCCATCCAGGTTTGTAATTTATGACTCTCAGGTTCTATTGTCTTAAAATCTGTTGTTTCATGGTCACTGCAGCCAAGACTGCCATCAGTTTTCACATGTCGTTTTTTTAATTTCCTCCAGATTTGTCAGCAGAAGATCCAGCAAAGTACCCCCTCTAATTAAAGTTTTTTAACAAAGTAGGCTAGATAATATTTATTTTGTATTCCTGAGAACATATAAAAAGCCTACTTGCAGAGGGCAATGCTTGATCAGTATTTGTGGAGTTTATAAATTCGATACTTCATGATAGCTAGAAGTTTGGTAGAACATTCCCAGTAGAAAGTTTATAAAATCTTATCCTAGATAAAACAAACCCTTATTTTAAAATCCAATTAAAACATATTATAATGTTGAATATGTTGCAAATTAATAAATAAAAAAGACTCAGAATAATTGCCTAGAAATAGTGGTTTTCACATACTTTCTCTTCTTTTTAATAGAATAATTTAAGAAAATGTGATAGATTTAATATGCTACAATGTGGTACAATAAGAATCACTTTCAGAAAACAAGAGCAAAACTTTCTACATTTTTCAATAACAAGTATAAACATGATATTTTCTTCATTTTCCTCTGTTTTAGAAAAAAACCGAATAATGTAAAAAAACACAGAAAAATGTTTTATGTAATAATGTAGTCTCAATGTTTCTATTTCTATAAAAGTAAAAATTAAGAAATGCCAGTATATTGCATCAAATGAAGTGAAAGACACCAAAAATAGTTACTCGGCCATCAGTTCTTGTGCATCTCTCCAGATTCTTCCAGTTTATAATCTCTGTGACATTTCTTGTTTCATTCCTGACAGTACTTGCTCTTTTTTCCCCTCTTCTCCAATCACATATCTTGATTAAGTCCTTTGATGATCTGTTTAAATCAGTTTTTCTTCAGAGGAGACATTATTTCTACGGCATAAGATATCTAAAACCTGATATCTTTATAGGAAGAATGTCAGGTAAGCTCTGGTGATAGCCTGAATGCTGCCAAGTTAGTTTATGTCATTGGTGGGGTTTTTTTGTGTTTTGATTTTTTTTACATTTTTCTTTCTCACAAAAAAAAGGAGAAAGTCAAATTAGAAGTGAGATCACAAAACATAATCACTGAGCTCTAGTTCCTCACGTGGAGGCACCATGCCAATCTCTCAATCTTATTATAGCTGGTTTTCTCTGTTCGGGTGACTCAACTTTAAAGTTATAATGTGCTCAAGCTTTTTGCTGGCTCCTGAACATTATGTTTGTGTAATCTAATCTTCCACTAAACAGGTTACAGGTGTAATCTTTCAAATGAAGGAATAGCAAAAGGAGGTACAAACCAACCAAGTATTGTAGTGATGAACAAGCAACCAAAAAAGCTACTGAGAAAGTAGGAAGACCTCTGTAGCAGGCATTTCAGAGGGCTAAAGTAACTGACATTTAAATAAACTTGAAAAATTAAGTAAACCTCAATTTTTTTTATGTTGCTGTAATCTGTATAAGTAACAATCAAATGCAAAAATGTAAAATGCCTTAAAGAGAGAAAAAAATGAGAAAATAATAATTTCCCTTCCCTTCAGTTAAGCTGTTGCATTGTTAACAGTCCATCCTAATTTTAAAATATTATGAAAATGAAGTTTGTAGTTTCTCCACTCACTCTGGAGATGCATGCTATATATATTTTTCTCATTTTCTGTACCTCTCGTTTAGAATAAAACCTCTTTAAGAGAAGAAACATATATTAACTTTAAAGTGCTTGGAATAGAAGGAACTCAGGCATTGCTGTTAGAAAACAAACGAATAAAACCAACACTGTAATTGATACTTCCTATCCAGGTTACAATCAGCCAAATGCAGTGGTATCTAGAAATCTCACTAGACTGCAGCTAGTAAATGTCATTTGAAACACAAAACCACTGGGAAGTAAATGTTATTCAGAACTATAGTGACATGATCAAACCACCATTTATTTCCAAGGTTAAAAAAAATTCTTCATGAAGTAATAATCCCATGGGTCAACATGAAATTAAAAAGACATTTTTGCCACAAATAATTTGGTTGTTTTGAGTAAAAGCAACTCACTTGCAACTCACTTGAATCACACTGTTTTTAAATACTATACTTGAAATACTATATTCTACAGCTCTGAATAAACATCAAAAATTCTGACACAAAACCAGCCAAAGTCAATCCAAATGATAGATAGACCTCTAATAGTCACACTGGAGAGTTCACCAAAACTTCTACCCAGGATTGTGTAAATGTTATAGGCAGCTCTAAACTCAGACTAAGGTTTAAGCTACAAGTTGGATTTTGACTGGAAATGGTGCACAGAGTTATACAGGAACTCAATGCTGGAGAAAAAAAAAAGAAAGAAAAAAGTGATAGAAGCATAGAATTTACCTATCTATTCAATTAAAACAAAACACACCCATATAACAAAGACTGAATTACCATAAACCACAAAATTCAATAAAAACAGAAAATGCAAAAAATATAGGAGGAGAGTTACATCCTCAACTTGCAATTCTGACTTTCGTTTCACCTGGTGAGAACCCAAGATTGTGAATTAAAAGAAACCAAGAAATCTACTTTTATTGTTGTTTTAATATTGTCAAGTATAGCTGAGTTTATAATGAGAAATCTGAATTCTTTATTTCTTTTCTTTCACTTAATATCAAAGAAACATAGACATTTCTGTTCTTTTTGATACTCAAGGTAAGGGTCAGGGGTGACTCTTACCATGGTGGAAAAAGTAGCACAGAATGAGTAGAAAATTACCACTTACATATAAAACAAATACATTCTTTAGTTAGGATAAGGACAGTTTACTGGGACAGCAAAGGGAGAGGAGAATAACAGTACTTAGAATATACAAAGCAGGTGGTAGACAATGAAATTTGCTCACACAGCCCAGTGCCCAGCCCATCCCCAAGCAGCAGCCCCTCATCCCCAGCAAGCCCCCTTTATTTGCTGAGCATGATGTCATAGTATGGAATACCCCTTTGGCTAATTTGGGTCACCTGTCCTGGCTGTGTCCCATCCCAGCCAAAAACCAGAACATAGGGATACTCAAATCTTGCTACAAGTGAGAAAGAAAAGATGAAAAGCAAAAAGCTTTCTTTCAACACAATGCTTAATTTTTTCATCATACATACTGAAATAAATTCAACTGAAACTTGTTTTGGATGCTCAGTTCTGAAGTAGTACAGCTTTTATTTGCTATCATCCTGATAAATTTAATAAACCTTTTTCAACAAACTCTAATTTATATTCTCTTTTTAGTTCTCTAAGGAGAGGGGCCATATTTTTCAATGTATTTTGAATTCTGTTATAGGGAGGTGAAGTTTAAGAAAAAAACAGTATCAATAAAATGAAAAAAATGGAGAAAGTTAAGACGAACGGAGAGATGAAAGATAAAGAACCAGGCAGATAAGGAAAGACAATTTAAAGGCAGGGGGTGAAAGAAGCAGAATGCACAATATACAGTCCTAAGACTGAGCTTGTTTTCTTGCATTAGTAACAGATGCTAGTGGAAAGCAGAGAGTGTAAGCAGTACAGCTGCCCTATGTTCACTCCCAGATATCTGTAATTATGATTTGAGGAATTTCCCGAGTCAAACATTGCATCTAAACTGTGGACCTGCTGTCCATGCGTTTAAAAACAAATTATTCAAGTAATATGATTGGGACAGAACAACAACAAAAAAAATTCCTGCTATTAGAGAGAAAGCAGGAAGGCAATTTAGATAAGCTTTCAATATTAACCTTGATTGAAAACTTTTTTTTTTTTTTTTTTTATTAAGAAGAAGGAGTAGTAGATAAAGAATATTTCCTAATACTGAGAATGGCATTAATATTTTCAAATTCATTTCTGTGATCTCGACAAGGAACTCTTCTGATTTTATTTGGACCTTTTTCAGACGTAAAAGACCTCAAGTTCACATAATTGAGTATGTACCAGTTAAAGATCTTGCACATGCAGAAATTGGCCTTATTCTAATGACTTCACAGATCAATCTATATACTTTCATCAAACCTAATCTCTGTGTTTCTGACATTTATGCCAGTAGTTCAAATGATCTAAGATTGAATTATTCCTTCTCCTGCAAGCTTTTTTCCCCTTTTCCTTTTAGAATTGCAGTGAATAAATAAAATCATTAAGCCCACAAATAGAGGATCACAGTTGATTTTGTTGTCTTTCTATATTCAACTAGGTGTCTGAAGATGTGGGTTTTTTTCTGGAAAAGAGTATTGAACTATGTTTTGTAATTGCATCATAATGTATCTTCATCAGCTCTTATCTTCATACTGTGTTCAGTTTTGGGCCCCTCACCACAATAAAGACATAGAGCTGCTGGAGTGTGTCCAGAGAAGTGCAACGAAGCTGGTGAAGGGTCTGGAGCACAAGTCTTATGAGGAGTGGCTGAGAGAACTGGGGTTGTTTAGCCTGGAGAAGAGGAGGCTGAGGGGAGACCTTATCACTCTCTACAACTACCTAAAAGGACATTGTAGCCAGGTGGGTGTGGGTCTCTTCTCCCAAGTAACTAGCAATAGAACAAGAGGACATGGCCTCAAGTTGCACCAGGGGAGGTTTAGATTGGATATTAGGAAAAATTTCTTAGCCAAGAGTGGTTAAGCATTGGAACGGGCTGCCCATAGAGGTGGTGGAATCACCATCCCTGGAGGTGTTCAAAAAACGTGTAGACGTGGCACTTCGGGACCTGGTTTAGTAGGCATGGTGGTGTTGGGTTGACGATTGGGCTTGATGATCTTAGAGGTCTTTTCCAGCCTTAATGATTCTATGATTCTGTGATTCCTCACTGTGACATTTTGCCTCTCCTGCCCATTCCCAAATGTTGAGAAGTTGCTTGGATTCATATTTCTGTCTTCTCTTTATTTTTTTCATCTTACTACTAGTTCAAAGCAGCATAGAGTTCAAGATACTGGCTACAATAGCAGATATCTTCAAAACTGACACAGGGACACAAACTGACACCGGCAAAATGTTTTGGACAATGGACTTTGTAGTCAAGTCTGGCAGCTGTGATATGTGCATTACTTGCAGTCTCTGGAAAAAACTAAAGCTACTGTAGACATGGTGTGTTTGGTGGAAATGATGTCTAATTTGTGTAACATTCCTAAAAACATTGTGGCAACTTCAGAGATGTAATGACTTGTAAAACTGTGTTTCAGTTTGTACTGTAAAAGAGATAAAGAGCCACTTACTGTATTTGCACTTAAATGTCTGGGAGACAGTGAAAGAATTACAAGAAGATGAAACAAAGAAAGAAGAGAATGTAAACTCAAAAAGCATGGTTGTGAGGGCAAAGAGGGAACATCACTTAGTATAGATTACTGGTATCATTTATACTTGTAGCTATGTGTTTTATAAGAGATTAAATTGGAAGAAAACCATGTTTGAGTAAAGACAAAAAGGAAACACTCTTGTTTCAGGCTTAATCAATTATCTTCGAAAATTGAATCTGACCGTCTATGGGTTTGGGGAGATTTTTTTGCTTTCTTTGGGTATCTTTGTTATTATTGATGATGATGATGACGATATTGTTCTAAATGAAATTGCCTTTACAAATAGGTTAGTTTATAAATATTACACAGATGGTCAGGGA
This sequence comes from Grus americana, assembly GCF_028858705.1. Taxonomy (NCBI): domain Eukaryota; kingdom Metazoa; phylum Chordata; class Aves; order Gruiformes; family Gruidae; genus Grus; species Grus americana. The sequence continues at coordinate 176,431,193 of NC_072852.1, forward strand.
AAAAAAAAGTTTATCATGTAGTTCTGTTCCACTTTTCCCCAAAATGAGATAAGCACAAAGGACAGGCTGTCAATATTATCAGTTACTGTGGGAAGGATGAGACAATTCTCATTAATTTAACTGTTACATACTCACTGACCACTTCTTTGCGATAAATGTGAATTTCTGATATTTTAATGAGCTAATCTGATGCTGCTGAATTATTAGGAAGCTGATTGCATGATGATCATAGTTCTGAGTGGATACTGAATCCCAAATTAACTCTCAGATTATCTCCTGTTTTTTTAACTGCACAGAAACAGCTTTCATTTACAAAGACTGGGGAAACAATATTTAGAATTTTGCCATCTGATTTTTGGCAGATTTTTTATTTCCTTTTTTCTCTATAAAATGTATGGGGTTTTTTTTCAATTTGACAGATATCGAAGTCAAAGTGTGAATATATATATACGCTCATATGTATGTATTCATAAATATGATATTTTTTAAAAAATCTGCAATTTTAAGCTCTGAATTCTAAAAGAAATAAAAATGAATTTTCAATGAACAATGGAATGATTCACACAAAGCATGTTTTTGAGAAGTCAGTTGAATGCATCTTACTATTGAGACTTAGTTGCTTTTGCGTACCATTCAGATGACCGATACGTAATCTCAGCTTTTTGTCACTACTAATTGGGATCTATTAGTCACTTAGAGCCTACAGACGCATAGTTTCATCAACTAAAGTCATTCTACACAGTTCGAACTGACAGTTCATCAGTTTTTCTTTCTAACTGTTGTTCAATCTTCAATACTATCAAGGCTTGCAATGTGATAGCATTTATTAGATATACCATCTTTCTTGCCCTAAGATAGCACATATTTCCTTTGCCTGTTGACTCTGAAAAAATAAATGATTTCTGCTTTGAAGGGACAAGTAATGACAATGTAGAAAATCAAAGTAGCTGATGGTTTGTTTCCAAGCAAGTCTGAGATGAGGAAAACTTAGATTCAAGGAGAGAAGTTGTTCATGAGCAAACCAGAGTCAATGGGCAGAATAGACAATGACTGGCTGTACATACTCTTCACAAGCAATAGAAAAATATAGCAGATGCTTTATTAGTTCCCAATATTCTTTTACAAAAAGTAGTTTTTGAGTTCCACATCTTGAAACATAGCCAACATAAATACTTCAACACCCACTGGTGAATTGTGTCTCAGGGTGTTTCAAACCAGCAGTGGTACCTCCCTGTTATTGAATATATTGTACCTCCCCTGAATATGTTATTGTTCCATAAAGATTGATTACAATTTTGGTTTAGAGAGGAGGAACAAAATGTAAACCCTGGAGAGACTGCAAAAGAGAACAGACACTGTTTTAACCTAGTTGTTATTGTGTTGTCTCTGAAAATGACAATTCCTGAAAATGTCTCTGATCATCAAGTTAGTCAATGGAATGAAAAGCAGCTGCTCTAATCCACAAGAGAAGGGTGGAGAAGAGTCTATGAACAATGTCTGTTGGTGCAAACTAAAGGAAAAGCTTGCAATATATAAGTGGTCAATGGAATTTTTTTGTTCTCTTCCTACAGACAAGATACACAATGTGATTAGAGAATCTTGTTAGAATTTTATGGACAAGAATAATTTATGATACATTTCATGGCTTTCTTTACATACTCACAAATTCAGAAGACGGAGGCAATTATAGCAGTAACAAGCCCAAATTAACATTTCAGTGTCCTGACTGCAAAGGAAGAAAGGTAGATGGCAAAGAATTCTAGATTTGAAATGCTGACTAGGTGACAGGTTAAGGTAGAAGGTATATATAGTGTCAAATTCTTCAACAGAGAATCAATATTACATATTTAATGTTGATCTTAAGTGAAATAGAGTCTAAAAAACTATAATTGACAGATTAAGAAAAATAAAATGAAAATGTTGCAAAACAAATAAATTATAGAATCATATCAATTAATTACCATTGATAAAAAAATGACAAGCAAAATTCCTCCAGGAACCAATAGCTTTTACAGCAAACACTCTCTACTTCTGCACAGTCCATGAGGGAGTACAGGGCAAGAAGGTTTGGATTTGTGCTGTTTTCATAGAATCATAGAATCATAGAATGGTTTGGGTTGGAAGAGATCTCAAAGATCATCTCGTTCCAAACCCCCCTGCCATGGGCAGGGACACCCTCCACTAGACCAGGTTGCCCAAAGCCCCATCCAACCTGGCCTTGAACACTTCCAGGGATGGGGCATCCCCAACCTCTCTGGGCAACCTGTTCCAGTGCCTCACCACTGTCGTAATGAAGAATTTCTTCCTCTTATCTAGTCTAAATCTACCTTCCTTCTGTTTAAAGCCATTATCTCTTGTTCTTCCTCTCCAGATTTCCTGTAGGCCCCCTTCAGGTACTGGAAGGCTGCAATAAAGTGTCCCCAGAGCCTTCTCTTCTCCAGGCTGAACAATCCCAACTCTCTCAGCCTGTCCTCATAGGAGAGGTGCTGCAGCCCTCTCATCATCTTTGTGGCCCTCCTCTGGAATTGCTCCAGCAGATCCATGTTGGGGCCCCAGAGCTGGATGCAGTACTCCAGGTGGGGTTTCATGAGTGTGGAGTAGAGGGGCAGGATCACCTCCCTCGACCTGCTGGTCATGCCTCTTTTGATGTAGCCCAGGATGTGGTGGTCTTTCTGGGCTGCAAGTGCACTTTTCTGGGTCATCATGAGCTGCTTGTCCACCAACATCCTCAAGTCCTTCTCCTCAGGGCTGCTTTCAATCCATTCTCCTCCCAGCCTGGAGCTGTACTTGGGATTGCCCCGACTCATGTGCAGGACCTTGCACTTGGCCTTGTTGAAAACTTCATGTGGTTCGCGTGGGTCCACCTCTCAAGCCTGTCAAGGTCCCTCTGGATGGTATCCCTTCCCTCCAGTGTGTCAACTGTACCACACAGCTTGGTGTCGTTGGCAAACTTGCTGAGGGTGCACTCGATCCCACTGTCCATGTTGCGGACAAAGATGTTAAACAGCACTAGTCCCAATACCAACCCCTGAGGAACGCCTCTGTTCTCCACTTGGACATCGAGCTATTGACCTCAACTGTTTGAGTGCAAACATCCAGCCAATTCCTTATCCACCAAGTGGTCCATTGGTCAAATCCATGTCTCTCCAATTTAGAGACAAGGATGCCGTGAGGGACGGTGTCAAATGCTTTGCACAAGCAAAGTATTGAATTACTGAAGCTGAGTTGAAAATTACACCTGGTGTAATCCAAAACAGTTGATCTGTTCCACAGCTTGCTCCTTTGTTATGTTTTACTCAGAAAAGATGGCAGTCTCGATTGTACTGCCAAAATTGTTCTGGAAATGACAGCCAGTGTGTGCTTCCTTTTTTTCCTGAATTTTTTTCAAATGCATGAATGGATATACCTTAGTATATGTTCTGCAAGCCTTAAAATTTGGGAAATCAGGAAGCTTTCTCCATATATGCAGTAAATGTTTGCCTGCTGTAAGAAGAGCTGTAGAGCACCACTATCAGTAAAGACACTCGCTGTGGTGTCCTCTATAGAGCAACAAATCACATTTAAAAGCAATGAATATTCAAGTCCTATATGAACTAGCCTAATATGTGTGGAAAAAAGTTGTGTCATGCCTATGAGTTTTCAGTACTCATAACTGAAACTCTACCATGATTCTACTCAGCAGTAAAATATCATCAGAGCTTGCTTAAAGAATATAAGTTATCAAGGTTAGTTTATTTTTTTTCGTTTACTTCTTTCAATTAATAAATGCACCAACCAAGTTGAGGGAATTCTGTATTAAAGGCGAATGTGAAAACAATTGTGAAAATTGCAAGGAAATATTCTATAATAAAAGAAAATAAAATCTGATATCATAGGACAAAAAAGTCACAACAGGAATCAGTTTTATTCTGTATTATAAAAGAAAAATAGAAATCAGGCTGAATTTAGTTCTAGTAAAGGTAGAGAAGTCCCTCAATCTGGAAGAAAATCTTTCTAGGTCCACAAACTCATTTTTAGCCATGAGTTACCTGCTATGATTCTCAATGATGAAAGAATTTATTATGTATTCTGACTGCCACATCAGTAGTTGAAAACAGGTGACATCCTGAGACACCTGACCTTTTTTCATGAATAGGTCAACATGCCTTTAAACCAAGATTTAGAGCTGTTTGGAGCCTTCTGAGCTACAAAAAGCAGCAGATTATTACATATAAATTGATCCCTTTGATTTCTCACTTTTCATTTTCTATCTCAACACTGGAACACAATTAAGATTTACAAAACATGTCATCTTTCAGAATTAAGTGCAATTAGCAAGTTCCTTTCACTTTAATTCAGCTTGTGAAGTACTTCCCAAGAAAAAAGTTTGTGTCTTGAAAGGAGTTAACTCTTTTGTTATATTCAGTTAGTGAGATAGCTGATTTATTATTTATATTAACTATTGATTAACATAAGGGAATTTTTAAAAAAAAATCCTCTTTCCTTCAAAAACTTGTGTGTTTAGGTGAGCTGCTTGTTTAGGTTATGTCTGCACATAAATAATATAAATTATAAATATAAGATACTACTGTTTAAAAATATTTCAGTTGATCATCAACCAGTGTATTAAAATTTCTGTTCATTAATTTGTCCATTGGTTTTGATGCAGCAAAGGGTTTTGGCTTTGCTTTTAGTAAGTAATCGAGTTGAAGTCTCGTAGTTGAATTTAAATGGTGGTTAATAAATCTGAAGGAATAGCTGATGAAAAATGCTCTCAAATGGAAATCTCAATCACAGACCTAAATTACATCTCTGCTAGCTGTGAGAGATTATATCTTATAGAAAATCGTCAGTTTGTCATTTTTTTTCTTTTTTGCTGTGATTTTTTCTTTTTTTTAAATCAAGCATCAAATAACAGTGAATCAAGTCACTTATTTATAAGTGGTCAGAAAAAGTATTTGAGGAAGGATTATAAGATTTTTAGTTATCCAGAATTGTATCATTATCTTGGTTGACTAAATACACACTTATGTACTCACTTGAGATAATAAATAAACATAGAAGTAAATGTTCCTCAGTGGTTAAAAAATAAATAAATCATTAGTGAATTAGGGATCTCTGGAGGTAGCAACGAAGTATATTTCTAATGTCATCTTTTTGTAGCCATCTATTGGTTTTATTAATGACATGAATATAAATGTGAACTGTTTGTGAATTAGGATCTTTACTTCTAAAGTTCATGATTGCTAGAGTTGAACACAGTGATAAAACTGCTGCACCTAATTAGTCATTGCTCATCATTTGAGCCAGAGTAAAGATATATGTTCTCAAGCTGCCCTACTTGCAGGTAAAATATAGTAGCTTAAACCACTGTAAAATTATGAAGCCAATTCAAACTGTCATATTTTACTTTGCTATTGGGATGAGCTAAGAGAGCAAAAGCAATCAACTACTACACTGGCTGATAAGTGGTAACTTGTTATTCTTCAGGTTTGTGGGTTTGGGTTTTTTTGGCTTGGACAAAACAGTTAACTATATACCAATGGCTAAATATTTTCCTCTGGTTTCCAAGTTCTCCAGCTGTGATCCTGGTGTCATTTATTAATGTGTTTATGTATTATGTTTTCAAATTAAGCCAGAAATGTGACCATCTTTTATGGAAGCATGTGGTACACTATTTATAGCTCTACCACATTTCTAACTCAAGATCATCTGTGAATATTCACTCCTAACAAAATCATAATATCACTGTAGATGGTATTTAGAAGAATGCCTTAGCTTAAGGCTCCGGTAATGACAGTCATACCTTGTTCTTGCTGTGGTTTTGATATACCTAAATCAGAACCCCCAACAAGCCATGCACATTTTGTAAGCATTTTGAAATTATTTTCCTTTGGAAATGCTTCTTAACAAAAACATTGCATAACACAATTTTAATTTTTTTTTTAGTGAATAGCATGTTAAGCTACTAATAGTTTTACTGAAGGTTGAATGATTAGGTAATGTTACATGTTATTACTAAAGTTTATAAAAATTAGGCCTTTTAAGAACAATGAATAGTACATCTGCAGTATGAAATGTGTTTCACTAATAAGTTGGTTTTGATACTGAGGTTATCTTGTTAACAATTGGGACATCAGCATGATTGGAAAATTATCGGAAAGACTGAGTGCTAATTTCTATGTCTGTTCTATAGTAGTATGCTAATATGCCACTTGGTTCATACCACAGGAAGAAAAAAAAAAGAATTAAATGTCATGCTGTATTTTGCTGCCTACATGCATTAATAACATATTGCTCCTGGTAAGTTATAATTGCCATGAAAATATGTTTTTTAAGTTGGGTTTTTTGTTGTTTTGTTGGGGTTTTTTTTAATATATGAAATTTCTAATACAGATATCAATGTAAATGAAACCAGTTTCTTACTTTTTCTGCAGACTTGTCCTCAGCTCTGTCTCTGACTACTTTGCTGCCATGTTTACAAGTGATGTTTGTGAAGCCAAGCAAGAAGAGATCAAAATGGAAGGCATAGACCCCAACGCACTGTGGGATCTTGTTCAGTTTGCATATACAGGTATTGTACTGCATACATTATACTTCCTACAGAGATAGATGTTGATAGTTTTGTTTGCTACATGCCAATTATATATACTCTTTTTCTAAACATTTTTTTCTTTTTCATTTCAATCAATTGAAAGACTTATTTTCCATTTCTAGGAATGAATTCAGATTGCTATCTTTTATCTCCAAACTGTTAAATATGTCAGGCTTAGCAAGTAGAAGAGGACGGTATAGAAAATTATATATTTTTTTATTTTAAAATACTTAAAAAAAGTGCCTCACATGCACATGATTCAGTTTACATGAGACCATTGAAGGAACAGCTGCATTTTTTGAAGAATGGCCCTATATTACTCTTCTAGTAAAATTTCAGTTTAAATAATTACATAAATCTTTAAAAAAATTAAAATAATGAAACATTTAAAAAAAATTTATTATGAGCTGGCCGTTGTCACTTTCATTTCCTGTTATAGACTGGGTTTCTATTGCGTAATATAAATTTATGAATAACTCGTAACTCAGAGTTAATAACTCAGAACTCCCTTCCGAATAGTTATTACATTTTAAAGCATAATAGATTTGGGTTTTATCCTTCTTAAACAAGCTGTTATGCACAATGTATCTGAAGTGCATGAATATGAAAGAATACTAAAGTTACAAAATAAAGTAATTAAAAGAGAGGAAATGCCAATAATAAGATTTGTAGTCTGAATTTTTCTCCCCTTGGCTGTGAATCATGTAAGTATAAAATATATGTTGTTTTCTATTTCTGTTTCCTAAAAGACATCCTCATATTGTTTAAATTAACAATATTTTATCATTACGTTTCTATTTAATATTTGATTTTAACATCAATTTTAAATGAATAGCCCGTACCCCGCTGTTTTGATCCTCTCTAAATACACATCTATTAATTTAATCATAAGTTGCCATTCAGGAATGTACATCATCCAGAGGGTTTCAAGCTAGAGAACCATGAAATGAAGAATGTGTAAGTAGTTCTCACCAAGCACGAGAAGGATACAATCTGATTACTGGGTATGAGTGTAAAATGAATGGCATAGGAATACTGGGGCAAAATCAAGAATACCTTGGCACAGAATAGCAAAAGACCTTATTGGTAATGTTAAATTGTTCTGTAAGAGGAAGAGGAGGTGAGAGGAAGATGAGGGACACTGTCGTGGGAACAAAACTGTGGAAATACTGAAGTACTGCATGGTTCTTTTGCCTCAGTTTTCACTAAATGATCACATGTAAAAACACAGCACAGTTAATATTGGCAACAAAAGATAGCAAGTAAGTGTAGATTATGAAAAGAAAGAGATAACAGAAAGGAGCAAAAAATACTTAACCATTTTCCATATGAAGAAAGCTATCTCAGAACTTTATTGGTTATCTGTGAGAACTCTGGAGACTGGATGAAGTAATGAAAATCTAGAAAAAGCAAACTCCTTCCACTTTCTGCAAAAGATTAAGGCTTTCAGCTGCTTTACACTTCTCGATTTGTCTATGCCACGTGATGTACTTTGTTTATTATATGAGGTGGAAAACCTGGAGGTTTCATCTTGTGGTTTGGTAATTAAGGACCAACCTTCACAAACAGGTGAAGAGAGAACTCCACAGGTAGTATAATTCCAGTGTTTTCTAATTTGCCTCGTGTGAATTTGCATCTGTAATGTTCTTTCATTTAAACTGTCACATAATGCCCAAGCTACCTTAAAAATGGCAACATTATGTGCCATTGTAACGTCACTTTGAAGAATTAGAGGCTTAAGGTGGTAACAAAGGTGTCTAATTTCTGTCACTTGCAGTGGTAATACACCATTATCCTCTTAGTTCTAATCCATTTTCGAGACCAAAAAAGGCTTAAAAAATGTCTTCTCAAGTTCACATTTGAAAAGGAAATTTCACAAATACTTGCTGACAAGAAAAGAGTGATGAGATTTAGCAAACATGAGTCCATTTTGCATGCTAAAAGAGAACACGTATCAGATGCCATGGACCATTCTGGTTTTGATTAATCTTTCTAGCATTTCTGTTCCATCAGGTTCTTCTTCCTCACTTATTCTGATTTATCTTGATTTATTCTCAGCTTGGGTCTTTATTTCTTAAAATTCATGTTACATTATTTCTTTCTCTATTCCTTTTCTCTGCATCAGATGTCTTATCCAACTCCTAAATTTCCTAGCTACAGGTATGCTAGTAAATTAAACAATACTATGAAACATTTCCAGATATTGGAACACAATTATCTATATTGATCTTGGCAGTTTTAGCCAAATCTAACTAGCAATCTCTCTAACAAAACTTGGATATAGCCTGTATATGAAGGCTTGTCATGAATGTGGCCATCCTTGTACAGAAGGCAAGAGCGTTCAAAAGTGCTATTGACAATTCACTGATAACTCGCAGGCGATCAGGGAATTCTGAGAACATGATCGCAAACTTATTCAGTTTATTGAAATAAAACACAGGCTTTGCTTCTCGGTTAATCATTCTTTTTTTCCCACGTTCTTTGCCAGATCAAGACGCTTAAACTTTTTTTTTTTTTTCCCTTTCATTTCCATCATCTCTCAGGATTTATCTAGCTTCATAGTTTCTTATCTATTTTCTTGCCCTCTGATTCCTTATTTACCACCATTTTAGTTCATATCCTCTTTTCCTTCAAGTCAGTTCATTTTCTTCTTGCTGCATGGATGTGGCAAGGGGAACACTGAAAAGTAAAGGAAATAGCCACCGTTCTGATAGCCAGCAGTGTAGCAGCCAACAGAAATTCCCATTCAGCCTTTTAATCTGTAATCTGGAGCATACATTGTCTAGACAGAATATCTGGAGAACTTGGCTGCCAAATTCCAATCACTGACTTCACAGTATGTGAAAAAGTTTTCAGGAAGTCATGGCTGTGGCCAGTTTAGCTCTTTATTCTTTTACTCCAGGAAGAGAAAACCATTTTGATAAATGGGCAGTTACTCACTCTTCTTCTATTTTCTATTTCCTGTCACTACCTCCTTAGCTAAAGGAGATTAAGAAGAAAATTAATTTCACATATAGTTGCTGCTGTAAGAGAGGAGTTGTTCCCTGGGGACAACTGAACATTTCAGGAAAATGCAGCTGAACATGGGCTCGTTTGCAAACACTTGAAGTTAAGAGTATTACACTGCAAATATTTTTAGATGGGATTTAAAAAAGGGAATAATTTCCACAATATTAACTGTAATTCAGTTAGATTTATATTTTTTAGAATCTAGTGAAATTATTTCATTTTTACTGTGAATCATACATATTAAATAGTAGTTCAAGAAGAGTTAAATATGCATATCTATGAAAAGTATTACTGTAGATAAAAGTATCCTGTACTGATTCCAGACCCTTCAGTTCCAGCAATAAAATCAAATACTGTTGCAAAATATCAGAATTAAAGTTTGGTGAAGGAGAGATTTTGTACATCAGAGACCTGAAGAAAGATAAGTATATTTATCTGAAAGGAGAGTTGTTAACAGCTGCTATATCCATCAGTACAAAAAAATGGAATAATATTAGTTTGGTAACTAGTTACACATTGCTTTGCATATCTTCATTTTTTCCTTTTAAATCCTGTAGTTAAAATAGTTGTTCCCTGTGCTTCTGGAAAAATCCATAGACTTCTGAAAGGACATGATTTTCTGGACAGAATTTCTGAAGTTGCTGTTGAATGCCATTTCATCTAAATTGTTGAAATAGGTGATAACTGCAGTTTGTTCAAAACAACAAAATTACATTGTCACAGCATACTGTGGTAGTGAGTTAAACTGTAAAATATGTTATTTCCTTTGGTATTTCCAAATTTGCTGTCTGATAATTTTGTTCTCTCATAGGTTCTACTTATGTGAGAAATAACAAATAATCATTCCTTTTCACCTCATTTGTGCAAATCATTAGTTTATCTGTTACTATTGTACATAATAAACCCCAATTTAGCAGCTTACTTGCTAACATCATTAACAGCTTAAAAAAAAAAAAGAAACTATGCAACACAGAGACTAATGTTCATCCATTCCAAAATCAACATTTATTACCACCATATACAACCTATTTTTAGGCTCTCCTTAGCATAATTGATCTTGGTTTGGGCCAGGGTTTGTCACTGTTTGACAACCCCTTTGATACTATCTTTTGTTATTCTAAGCCTTCAGTGAGAAGAAAAAAACAAAACCAAACTAACCCATCAGTAAGATAGTTGAATTTTTATAATTTCAGTTCTACACCTCAATGCATTTTGAATCTAGTAAGAAACGTGAAATATTATTAGGAAGGTAAAAATTCTATGCTAGAACATATTTGGCATATTTTTATTCCAGTTATAAAAGAAGAGAAATATAAGCGTAGAAATATATTTTTGGTGTAAATGTGATTTTGAAGTTTTTCTAAAGAAAAAGGTAGATTTTGTTATTATAATCTCCTTTAAATATGTAATTTCTGACTACAAATGCACTTTTCCCAGGAGTTTTAGAATAGGGAGTGAGAAAGCTGCTTCCCTTTTTCAGCACTGAAAAAAACCCTCACAAAATCTTGAAAGAGAACTCGTGATTATGCGTCTTAATCTTTTAAAATAAATACAAAAAATAGTTTTGCTAAAAATGTAAAAGAAAGTGAATAGATCTTACTTATTTAAAAATTAGGGTATTTTCCTATGTTTATATGAAACTTATATTGGAATTTAATGATATTTCTGATAAAGCAGAATTCTGATTCAGTAGAGAATTGGAATTCCTTTACCCCATGAGCTAAAGATAATATTTTGCTGCCATCATATTAGCTTCCATAAACCTTTCTATCAATCTTGGTTGTTCATTTAGTAGATTTAAATCTTTTAAACAAACTGTATTTCAGGCTTTAATTTTTAAGGGAAAATGTTCAATTTTCTTTGACCTAATTATAAAGAAGTATTTTTTCCTTATTTGGTTTTGTATTTAATAATTCAAAAAGTTTTCTGTTACAATAGGTCCTAAACAATTTTATTTATCTATATAGATATAAAAGATACAGATATATAAACAAAAAAATATGTAGAGATCAATTTTTTTTTTTTTAATTCCCTGCTACTCTACAAATTAAAGGCTACATTTATTTTCAGGATGTCCCATTTTCATGATGACGTTGTGTTCGTTTATTATCAAGAGCAATTTCTTGTACAGATAGTGAGCCTTTAAGAAATCTTACCATGTTAAAAATAACTAAATGTTATCTCAATGGGCGACAAAGAAAAGGTAGCCAGGTAGCAACACTAGTGAATTTAATTTAGAACCCTCCCTCCCCCAAACAAATAAACGAAAAAAAAACCAACCAGGAAAGGTGTGTTTTTTCTTTTTGCTAATTGTGTACATTCAAGATATTACTTACTTTGTGAAGGAAAATGAACATTTTAAACTCTAATCAACTTCAGGAAGAGCTTGCAATCTATGAGAAATCAGCATATTAAATAAATCCAGTCATGTTTTTAAGGCTATACATATGAGTGAAGTTGGACAAATGCTTAAGTAAGATACAATGTTAATTTTTTTGCTTGCTTCACTTTTTTTTCTAACTTTTTTTTTCTTCTTTTAAAATAGGCAGTACTTTTTGACTTCTTTCTCTTTTTCTTCCTCAAGACAATACTATTCTGTTAAATAATGGAGTCAGAGCACTTAATTGTATTATGAAAGGCTATATACAATGGTAAATTGTTCTCCCTGTATCTTGTAAATAGGTAGATGACAGAGTCATGACACACTGTGAAGCTGGACTGTGTTCACTCATGTATAAACAAATAGAGTTCTAAATAATTGGCAAGGTAGAATTACATGGTGACCAGCAGAGCATCAAGTCCTGTACAGCCTTGATAAGATCTGCTCCCAAGTGAAGAGAGCTGTCCATCTAAGAGTAGTAACAGGAAGACAGAAAATTAGACTGCCAAAAATAATGATTTAAAAATAGTAAAAGGTGTTAAAGATTCTGTGAAGATTCAACATGACTAGTTATAAAGTTAATGATAGATATCACTAAAAACCACAATTTGATTAAAGCTGGAAAAATTGAGATGTGTTAAAATATATACTATAAATGCTATGTCAGATGGGCTTTGGGGTTCTTTTGGAAGTGTTTTTTTTAATACATATATATGTATAAGCGTTATAACTGAAGAACTTAATTTTGTAAATAATAAGCTAGTGGCTGCATATTGTTTTATCTGAAATAAGCACAAAGTCTTCTGGTTACATAAGCTAAATTACAATGTAATTACAAGTTGTATACTTCAAACTTTGTATATATGATGCACATTTATTAGTAAAATGCTGCATCAAAATTATCTACTTCTTTTAGTTTGCATAGATTCACAAGGGTAAACCAAAAAGGTTTTCCCACTGTTTTTGTGAAGGATACATTTGACTGGTAAAAAATATGCAACTTCAATACATGGTACAAGTTTAATTTAACTGCACTTTGCTACATTTGGTTGGTTTATTCAAATAAAGTATGTTTTGTCTGCCATACAACAGAACTATAAGAGGAAACAAAGCTTCCTCTTTTGCATTGTCTGTTAAATGTTTCATGTGAGCCAGCTGAGGAACTCTGAAGCCAACACTTAGGTGCAATGGCTGTGCAAAAAGTGTGTTTCATTTTTCAGGAAGCAACATGATTGATAGCAGAAAATCTAGGATTGAGATCCTAGTGCCCTGGGATACATGGACACGTATTCTTTGATCTTTTTAGAGTTGAAGATAAGCAGTATAACAGAAGAGTATTTCTTTACTTCATTTTCTTACGTAGTGCTTCTTTCTTGATCTTAAAACTTGAGTTTTCATTATTTGCAATTATGCTTAAATTTTTTAGATAGGACTGGAACTAGAGATTGAGCTTCTGGTATTTTGCTGCCATTGGTGATTCTGGGAGCCTTCCTTTGAAGTTACAACAGAGCTGTGAAGTTACTATAGATTTCCTCATACTGGATCGGGCTATCTAATTAGTATGCGTTCCCAACAGTGATCAGAAGAATAGGCTGATGCTTTCATACTGTTAATGAAACTGAAAAAGTGAAAATCAGTTAACTAATAGAAAACAAAATATCCTTGACTAACTTCTGCACATCTGAAAAAAAAAATTGAGCGTGGATCATACATGGAAGAGGTTCAAGCCCTACTGCATGGCTTTTAATTAGATTTTATTTGGGAGATTCTTTAATTAAAGTACTGTCAAGTGTCTTCTCTGTCAGTGTTATATCTAATAACACACACAGGGCAGACAGCGGGGATGTAGCAAGAAACTGCCTCTAAGCACCAGGACCCTTAGGTTCCTTTAGAACAGAGACTTTACTAATTAAATACCCCAGGGAGGTTTGCTTTTTGGTTTTGGGATTTGGGTGGCTTTTTGTGGGTTTTTTTGGTGGGGTTTTTTTTGGTTGGTTGTTGGGTTTTTTTATTGCTGAAACTCAGTTGTCTATACGAATAAACAGAGAGAATGATTCTCAGCATAGTTTTGGGCTGTGCCAGTTTATAGTATTCATACAGTGCAGGGGTTATCACAGCCACAGAATTGTTCTTCAACATGCAGTTTGAATGTGACTGCCATGGATGAGAGTTTAGTATGTAACTGAGGCCATTTCATTCCAGTTAGCCTCAGTGCTAGAGGAAGGTCTCAGACAAGCTTGACTTAATAGATATGATGTAAGGCTGTATGTGTATTATTAAAGTCATCTGCTCAGACAAACAATTCCTGACTCTTAGGTGATGGTAGCCTGTTTACAGTGTTTCAGGCTACTCCCCTCTAGGAAATAGCGATTACATTGAGACTTGGAGTGATCCCTGATACTGTGCATATTGCAAAGATCTTTACCTCTGTGACATGTTGAGTAAATTCAACAAGTTGAGTAAGTTGTTCCGTGGTATGGTAAAGACCCTTGTGAACATGGACCATCTAGCACTTTTTGCAGGAGACTATCACCTGCTGCTTTCCCGCTACATTTGTTCTGCCATGTACTTAAAGGTTGACTTTGCACTTTCACAGAATAAGCCCTTGTGAATTTCCATTCACTTCAGATGGGAGATTAATTGTTCCAGGAACTCTGGGATCAGTGATAGAAGGACAAGTTAAGGTAATTGAATTGACCTGGAAGACTTTGTTAGCCATTATAATGGAGAGTATAGAAAAATGGTTACAAATCATAAAGATGGTGGTAGACCTTGAATAAACGTAACTTCCGGATATGAAAGAACCCCTGTGAAGTTCTTTTCTAGGAGAAGATACTTGTCATAAACTCCTTTTCAGGAGTCAATAAAGAGTGCAATTACCCACAGAAGCCTTGTTTATTAGGGTTGCTCCAATTTAGGAAGTGAGAAGGTGGTAGTGATCTCATGATCTGCAAAGCCATTATTCAGAATACCTGTCCACAGATGTTCTGCATTGACTACACTTCCAAGATCGGATATACCTTTGCTCCAGTTACACTTCTTACTAGTGCTGGAGCAATTGACAAGATTCATGTTTTCATATAGTGTTCCTCGTTAAGTTCTCATTTATGCATCAGCAAAGCCTTAGTGCAACAGCAAGGATTATTCCTGGATTGAATTATCAGCTATACTGTCCATATGTACAATGCAAGAATCTCCCGAAGTTCCCCACTGTAATTGTAGGACTAGACTGTCATCCTTCTTCATCTGTGGATGTCAGCCTGCTTGGAATCAAATACCTTCCTACACTGAATGCCTTTCTGATCCTAACACGAGCTGTGGGCTTTCATGCAATTCAGGTCTGTGGGAAAGATCTTTATAGACCCATTTAGCTTAACCAACTGCACAGACTGACTGCCTCCTTATTTATTTATTTATTTATTTATTTATTTATTTAAGCAATCCTTGCTCTGAGGATCTTGTGTCCAGCTGGAGCAGATGTTTTCCATTCCTGTCACTGAAACTCTAAGTCCTTGCTCTTTTCTGGAGTTATACAATAAAATGAACTGTTACTATTCCTCTGTTTACCCAGGATGCTCCAGTAAGGAACAGAATTTACAATTAGTATTACGAACTAGCTGTTTTCTCATTCTTTTGGTGCAGTATATGAGAATTGCTGGGAAAAGAGCCCTGAACTGGATATCCATAAATTCTGAGTATTCAGAATGATCGAGACTGTTATAGGGAGATAGCTAGTGACTGTGTCTCCTTGTAACGTGGTGCAACCTGCTACTCTTGCGAAGTGAGTGAGAATAAATTCAGAGAGACTCAGGTAAGCGGTGAGTGTGGAGAGGGAGAATGATTAGACTGAGTGCACTGCGAGGTGCATTTTTAAAGCTGTCCCTTGCCAGGTTCAAAGTACTCTATCTCTGAAGAGAGAATAAGCCAAGCTCTGAACATTAATGCAGGACATGCCTGGAAAATGACAGGGTTCTTTTGAGTGAAGTGCCATCCCTCTGTGTTGTCATCTGGTGCGTGTGCCATGCTGTTGCCTAAACAGCGTCAGGAAAGTGGTCAGACAGACTGCTGTAGTATGGGCTACATCTTTAATGTGCTTCTCTCTGGAGCTGCTGCAGTGGAGACGTGTACCCATATCCACTCTGCTGAGCTCAGCTTCCTAGCTGTGTATCCACAGGTCCAAAAGAAAGCAAAAAAATCCGGAAAATCACAATGGCAGTTTGTGAAAGAGGTCCTCACCTTTCATGCATTTCATTGCTCCTGTCCCTGCACTGTAAAACGTACCTTTCTATTCTGTGCCCATCGCACAGCGACTGTGCTGAAGTGTACCCACAGAACAGGATGCTGTAGTATTCACTTCTCCCAGCAGTGGAATCTAGCCCAAAGCGAAGCAGATTTCATTAAGCTGTGAGACTCATAAGCAAAATTCTTTTGTTGGCAATTGATGCCTCCATCTCTGTAACGTTTTGTTCTTTAAGCGTGGATTTGAACTGCTCTGTGCTACCATAGCACAAGCTGCCAAATCATTGCCTGAGAGGTTGAGAAGCTTATTCTGGCAGAGATGAGTATTCCTGCTTCTGAGCTAACTTCAGACATGTGGAAAATAAAATAGTGCTCCTTCAAACCTGAAAGCTGAGCTCCTTTGTCCTTGAGACATTTCTCCTTTTTTTTTTTTTTCTTTTTTTTTCCAGAGGTCAGGGCTTTATTATGTTCAGTGTAATACAAAGGCTATATCTCACTGACAAATACTGAGTACTGTGTGGTTTTGATTGTAGCAAAAGGACCTGTTTGAGGCAAGTCGTTTGGGATAGTTCTGGCAGGCTGGGCAGTGCACTGGAAGCCAAAGGTGGTACACTCCTCGTCATATCACCCATAGAAAGCAACCACTGGAATAAAATCTCCCTGAAATGTACCTAGTATTCAGTACAAGTCTTTTGGAACAAGGCTTCCTCCTGCCCTCCTTGGTATGAAGTTTGCTTTTGTTTACAAAAGTAAATTCCTGGAGTGGTTTTCAACGTGTGCAGCATGATGAGCAGGACCTACGGCCTGGAAGCAAACCTAGGTATTGAAGTCCGTGGACTAAAAAGAAATAAGGGAAACTAAGGCTTTATATCTGAAATGAGCTTTTGGGAATAATTCTTGTCATCTCCAATCCTATTTGGTGTATGAGTGCAAGATTTGTGCTGTTGGAAATTTAGTTAGTAAATCTTGTTTATGTTTGTGTATTGTTGAGGTACCCTTTATCTTGGGATTTTTTCTTTCTTTTCATCTGTGAGTTTGTATTCTTTTATATATATATATATATATATATATAAAACTAAGCTTAAAATTTCCAAATATAATGACTGTATAACAGTTGAATTCTTGGTGATGTAATTATTAATATATTGATTATCCATTCAAGTACAAACTAGTAATCTTTAGCAAATATTCCCAACAATTATATTAATATTTTAACAATGTATCTTTCTTCACAGTTTATAAAAAGGTTTTATGAAGGTTAGACTCACAGCTAAAATTATGTGTTGGTTTTGCTCCTGTTATTTGTATGTATGTCTTACAGGTGACTAAGTACAAATATCTAAGATGAGCTAAGGCACATGAATGGCAGTTGCTTCATAAAGAGAAAGTAGCATCTTTATGTCTCTCTCTAAAAAGCTGATATTTATAACTCAGCGGACAAATTTTCTTTAAAAAACATGACATTTCAGTTATACAACAGAGAAGTTTAGTTGTGGTTTGTTTGTTTGTTTTGTTTTTTTTTTTTAAACCAGGAGATGAAAAGGTACCACATTATGGCATATTTTGTCTAATATACTTTTCTGATCTTTAGCCAGACATTTGCAAGAAGGTTTTTGCTCAGGGGAGTTTTTAATTCATTAATAGGATTTCCTTATCACTCTGCCATGTTGTAATTTTCCACGCCATTGAAATACAGTGGACTTTGGCAGTACTCATAAATGACCATGTGATTAGGCTAGTTTAGTCCTCTTTTACTCAAACAAGGATGTAGCAATATTAGGGTGTAAATAATCATAAGCTTTTTTAAAAGACTGAATTCTCTTTATAAGAATTCTCATATTACTGTAATGGAAGCTTTTTCATTTTTGGCAAACTACATATTTTTATGGCTGCAGAATAATTTATGAAATTATTTTTATACATAATATACATAATAATACTTAAATCTAAATTTCATATAAAAATCATTATTTGAAATGAGAAATTCCCATAATTTTGAAGCCATTTTTGGTAGTGAAGAGTTCAAAACCTAACACCATAACTGACAATGTAATCAAGTATCTAATCATAGTCAAATGTTACATATCTGAATCAACTGAATACTTTCCTGATTTTAACTTTAAATGATTTTAGAGATTATTTCATAGAAATGTAAATTAAAATTACTTTAAAAAATAATTTAAGTCTCCTGTGTGAAGAGGAGTTAAAATAAGTTGTCCTTTTCAAGAGCTGAATTTTGTACACAGGGATTAAAAAGAGAAGCTGTGCTGTGCGTTGGTAGCCAGCAAGGTGTTGGTAACACACCGGTGTTGTGGCTGCTGCTGAGCTGTGCTGGCACAGCACCAAGGCTGTCTCTGCAACATTTGTGTCCCCCCCTCACCTTTGGGCTGGGGGTGGGCAAGATCTTGGGAGGGGACACAGCCAGGACAGCTGACCCAAACTGACTAAAGGGATATTCCATGCCGCATGATGTCTGCTCAGCAATAAAAGCTGAGAGAAAGGAAGAGGAAGGGGGGGGCATTACAATGTTTGTCTTCTAGAACAACCACTATGCGTACTGAAGCCCTACTTTGTGAGAAGTGGCTGGACATCCCCTGTTGATGGAAAGTAGAGGATAAATGTTTTTGTTTTTTCTTTTGCTTCCATGCATGGCCTTTTGCTTTTGCTTTATAAAACTGTCATTATCTTGACCCATGAAGGGTTTTTCCCCATCTTATTTTTCTCCTCTCCCTGTCCTGCTGAGGAGGGGAGTGACAAAGCGGCTTGGTGGACACCTGGTGTCCAGCCAAGGTCAACTCACCACAATAATTAATAGAAAATAAATAATAATTTGATCAGGAGAAACCTCTGCAAAGTGAATATACTGTCTGTCATGTTTTCTTTTCTGAAAACAACTTCATCTTTATGAAAAGTGTGGGAGATGATGCAATGTAGAATTTATCTTTTAAGGCATAGGTCAAAATCAAACCCTTAACATTCACTTAGGAAATCACCTGGAAACTAAAAGATGTTCTGCTACAGGGAAAATACTTTTTATTGTGTTCTTCATTGGTTTCTATTCATGGATGGATGTAAGAGGTGATTACTACACATTATGTCATTGCTAGGAGTTGACAGTACCAGAGAGAATGATCATCAGAATTGGACCCAAAGAGTGTTTAAAGAGTGTAAAGCATTTCCAGACACTTCATCACCTGATGCCTTATGATTCCAATGATTCCAGTACTGTATGTTTGGGAGCAGATGAACTGAATTCATATCAGCAAATATAAATATTAACAGTGTCTCAGTAAGTCAAATGAAGGTGCTCTTTTTATTGTTAAAAGCAAGAAATAACCCCTCTTAGGGAGTGATTCATCTCATTCTAAAGCAGGTGACTAAAACAGAGCAGGTGAACACTGCTCTAACACCTCTTCTATTTCTCTCCATTGACTGTAAAACGAGATCTCAGATGATTAGCTCAGGTGGCTACCTGGCAGATACCTAAGCTTTGGTAAGATTAATAGTAAGCAATGCCAAAAAGGTCTGTTATAGCAATATGAAACATAGTACCTTTTTTTGTAATTTTTTTCTGGTCTTCAGTGGAATGCATTGCTGTTACAAAAAAGCAACTTCTTCTTGTAACCATAATTGCAAGCAATTCACCTACTATGCAAAAACCTGAATAAGTAGTATCTTGATACCATTTACTGCCTTTATTTTAAAAAATGGAGGCCTAATAGAGAAGCAGTATTCCTATGACCAGTTAGCCTATGGAAACAATTCCATTTAGAAACTCTTCAAAACTGCAACACAACTGATCAAGACACATGAAATAGGTTAAAAAGATAAATATCTGATTAAAAGGAATTTGTTCTAACCTTTGTTTCTAACTCCTTGACACTTCCCATGACTTCACTGGTGCATCCTTATTCACAGCTGTCTTAAGAACGTTGAATAGTCTTGCTATGAAGGGAGTCACACTCTACCACTACCTGAAAGGAGGCTGCAGTGAGGTGGGTGTCAGTCTCTTCTCCCAAGTACCAAGTGATAGGACAAGAGGAGATGGCCTCAAGTTGCTCCAGGGGAGGTTTAGATTGGATATTAGGAAAAATTTCTTCAATGAAGGGGTTGTCAATCATTGGAACAGGCTGCCCAGGGAAGTGGTTGAGTCACCATCCCTGGAGGTATTTAAAAGACATGTAGATGTGGTGCTTAGGGACACGGTTTAGTGGTGGACTCGGCAGTGCTAGATTTATGACTGAACCTGATGATCTTAAAGGTCTTTTCCAACCAAAACAATTCTATTATTCTATTCTATGATTCTATGATAAATGTGTAATTACAGGACAGAAAAAATTTACAGTGCACATGAGGGAAAATGATATTACCATGTGTTACAGATCTGAGTTTAAATTTGTTGCTTATGCACAGAGCAAGTGAGCAGTACCTGCTGAGTGGTTCCACCATATTTATATTGACACCTATTGGTCAATAGAGAGACTGTTTCCAGTGGCACACGCTGACCTTATTAACATTATACAAAGGTAGTCAAAGATGCACTGATTCCCTATACACAAAATGAGTTGTGACATTGTAGCCTAAGGAGTAGCAGAAAGAATAAAAGCAAAAGATAAGATTAAAAAAAAAATCCAAAACCTGTGCCTTAACTTGGAAAAAGATTTAGCAAAAGAATAAAGAAATCAGGGATTTTTTATATATTATCTGTCCTTCACATCTGGTAATGAGGTAATAAAATTTATGTATTCATTATAAGGATGCATCCTAAAGACAGGCATTTTAATTTCTGCATAAGCAATGCACATAAAATTTGTCACAAATAGAACTATAATTTAGAATAACAATTAGAATCCATTAAAGTTATTTTGATTGTTTTTTTTTTTTCTCTTTTTTTTCCCCTCATCCTAATTAATGTAATACAAAATGAGATTTTAAGCTTTGGTTAATTTGTTTTGCTCAGACTGAAGTACTTGTGCAAGCTCCTTATCACATAAAAATATGAGGGGGAGGTGAATTGAAGAAGCAGTAATATTAATGCCCCCTGAATATCCTATTAAACATTTTTAAATAGATACTTGGATCTTCTAATTGTCAGTATTAAATTGTCTGAAGAGTTGACATGGTATATACTGAGCCTCTTAACAACTTTGTTTTTTTCAAACTCTGACCATGCTAAACATTTGATATCCCAGAGGAATTTGCATAAAAATGTCATAGCACCCTTCTGAAAAAGTGAATACAGCCCTTGAGACCCAATTTACAAAGGTATCTTGATGTTTAAAAATGAAGATAAGTAGGACTTGGAAAGCATTTGGATGGATTAGATACTTACCTACCATTGAAGCTATTGCTTTGTAAAAACAGGATCCTGGAGACCCCTATCTTACTTGTTATCAAGTTTGTGCACACACACACAAAAAAAAAGGCAGAATAAGACAGTACTGAAAGAAAGAAGCACAGTAAACTCTAACTCAAGCTGAGTGTAATTTTCTAGCTCTATTATATAGATATATTAAGTAGTAAATTAGTGTTTCTGATTTTAGTTAAAAATAAGCCAAGCTATAATATATTCGTATCCCTAGATATCCTGGAAGCCATTGTATATTTAGTCCCTCGATTAATATGTAAGGCAGAAACTCATTCACACTCTTCCATAAAAATGTGATGGATCTCCTTCAAAATGGTCATGTTGCCTACATAAAGAAATACATACTTTATAAAACAGGTAATAATTTTTATTGACTTAAACTTATTTTAATCCTGCTAGTTCCCAACTAGTACCTTACTAGTACTAGTTTTCCTTAAAGTTTACAGAAAATATCTGTTGATTTTTGAAAATCATCAAATTTTGAAAATAAATGTTAAAATAAATAGATTGATGTGGCTTCAACTGTTTCCTTTGGGTTCTTCTCCTAAGGCTACATTTAGTGATAAAAAGCCAAACCGTGACACTATTACCTTTCTTCACAAAGGGTGGTGATTCTTTAAATCCTTATGTCGTTCTGCAAACATCACCTGGACCAGCTTTGTAGGGCCAGAGACTTCGTTGATCTCGTTGTTGAAAAATAAATAGCATATAAGAAGATTTAAAACTCATTTTTCTAATTTTGTTTCCATCGGCACATTTCTCAGTCTATCTACTTTTCACAGCTGTTTTGCACATTTTTATTTTTCTTCCTTCTGGTACTGGGATGATCAGTTTTAACCTGAAAAGAACTATGTTTTGATAGCTTCCACATGACACAGTGGAACTATATTCTAGGTAATGAATAGTGTGTTGAGTCAGTGGTTACGTGAAAGCATGCAGCGAATGTGGGAGGTGTCATTGATAAATATATGGGTCAGCCAAGAACTGGCTGCTGGGTGTGTCTTCTGACCACATTGCATAAACACGTGGTGGACAGAAATAGTGAGAAAAATCAGATAACATCAGGAGAAACTCATGTGACATTAATAGAAGCATAAAAATAAGGAGAGGAAAACCACTGAAATTATGCTGTGTACTTGATCTCATGCTCTAACGTTTGCAAAAGGATGTATTATAACTAAATCTAGAAAAGTATAACTTCCCAGTTCCCATCTTATATTAAAAGCTCCAGATACAGTGAAAAAAGGAGAAAAGGTCAAATCTTGAGTGTTATAGTTACTGTATTTTGGGTTTGGTATTGCAATATAAAGCAGCTTTTCTTTTCAATGGCATTCTATTGTGAAGTTGAGGATTTTAGAACTGCTCAATACCGCGTGATAGAACTATTAAGATTTGTAGATTTCTCTTTATGTGACAACAAATACAAAATTTTTATGGCGAAAGAATGAGTTTAACCGTTGAACTATATTACTTTGAACAAAAATATCAATATACACTTAATCTTCTTATAGTATGAAATGATTTTTCCAAGCACAGCAAAATAAAATCACAAGTGTTAGTTTCTTGCAATTTATATTTGCACGTTTTAATTTCATATTCTTTTTTCCAGTTCTCCAAGATATTCTTGTGATTTCCAATTTATAGTTATCAGTGTAAGAGATTTATGAGAGATACTGATCTTAAAAAAAAATCATTTAAAAATGCTGGCTGGGAGGATCTTGATGACAAGAATGACACTTACTCCTCACTAAAAGAAAGTAGTTTTTAAGTTTATTTTATTCTGTTTTACCTTTTATTTATTAAAAGGTGTATCAGTCTGCAAGATAAAGATAATTGTGAAATTACGACATTAAGTGCAATATAAGTATTAATTAATGAAAGACAAATATTATGCATCCATATGTGTTCTTTTAGCTAATATCAAGTCTTTTAGAATAACTATATGCTATGAGAGGCCTGCCATATGTTACTCAGATAAAATTAATTCCAAAGTCACAGTACAAATAAGCAACATGAAGTTTGAAGATTTTAAGCCCTATTTTGATGATATTTTTATGGTTTTAGTTGTACTATGGTTAGGCATTTATTTCATTGTTTGCAGGGAGGTAAATGGCTGTGAGTTTTGCTCTGTACACTGAAGTTAATGAAAGTTTTATCACCAATTTCAGTGCAAAAAATAAAATAGAATAAAATCACAGCCTGGTTGATATCCAGATAGTTACTCAGATTTTAGTCTCATTATAGAAACAAAACCAGTATTCCTAACTCTTGTCTTCCTTTCCACACTTTACAGGCTCTATTAGTATCCCTATTATAATGTTGAATTAATAGTAGTTTAAAAATAAAAGTTTCTAATACTGTTCAGGTCACTGAGATGTCCAGAGAGACTATTCCTCCTTCTCTTCACTTTTTGTGTTATTTATATCGAACTACGTTTATTTATAAAAAATCTTTTGATACTGCATGGTTTGTAAATACCAAGTAAATAAGTTTGCATGTGTTATCAATCCTTTTTTAGGCTGCCTAGAATTGAAAGAAGACACCATTGAAAATCTTCTAGCAGCTGCCTGCCTTCTCCAGCTCCCACAAGTAGTAGAGGTTTGCTGCCATTTTCTAATGAAGCTTTTGCACCCCTCCAACTGTTTGGGAATACGAGCATTTGCTGATGCACAAGGATGCACAGAGCTTATGAAAGTGGCTCACAACTACACCATGGTAAGACAGTTTTAGAATATCTGAATTATGATCTTGTGAATCCTCTATATCTTTTGTGAGGAAAAAATATCTTGTTGGTTTTTGGCATGAAATCGTTCTGTACTTGTATGGAACTTTATTTCGTAGGTGGCCCTTTTAAAATGATAGAAGCGGTGATTCCTCTCAACTTCAGTGAAATTATGAGAATTGGCTTGCTATGATGAATGCTGACTTAGAACAGTGTATGCCTTAATTAGAGGCATGTTCACATACAGGTGATAATAGTAGAAAGTATCTGTAAGTCCTTAAAATACATTTTAATCACTATTCCTTGTTGTTTGGTTTTAGTGAAGCTTTGTAAGCATTGTTCTGCACAGGAATAATATCAAGGGATGATTTGGGATTTTTTTTTGTGTCCTTTTATTCATCTGTGAAGTAGATTAAAACAGAAAGTTGAAGACATAAAGAACTTTATCTGGCAATATTTTAAATTTTTCCAGTTACACCTGACAGACTAGGTATGGCATCAATATTAAAAATTAATTGGAATCAATGAAGCAAAAATATGCTACTTATTCAGAAACTAAATCATATCAGTAGCCATTTGATTCTTCATAGTTTGACAATATTAAAAACATCTGTCTCCTGAAATTAAGTTTACATAAAGAGTAGATTACATATAATTTCTGAGAAATAATGGTCCCTGAAGGTCTATACTGAAATTATTATTGAAGTAATGCAGCAGGTTTCAATGAATCTGCTTTGCTTGTCCAGCAGTTATGTCCTTATTTTATTTATTCTTTTCTGTAACTAATACCATATTGTAATTCACAGGTTTAATTGTGTTCTTCTTACCACTACAGCTCAGGTAGTTAAATCTATTTTACACTTAAGGAACTAGTTCTATGACTGGTTTTAATTTTCTCTGTATTTAGACATCTAAAATGTAGTTTTCCAGGTCCAAGCTAGTCAGTTAAACCTTTGTCTGTCAGTGGAGAGAAATAAGATGTCAGAACAGAATTCATCTGATGTAGCTTAGAATGAAATTGCATTAGAAGTGAACAGCTGAGTTGAAAAAAATCAACCTTTTTATCAATATATTTATTAGATTTATATATTACTTTGATTGTTTTTTTGAGTGAAAAGCAATATAATGAACCATGAAAAAAAAATTAAAAAAACTCTAATAGAGAAAAACCTCAATTTTAAAAAATTCTCATGATTCTGTAAAACAATTTATTGAAAGATTTTTGGTGTGAATGAAATTACTTCTTAGAGTACATTTGAAGACTTGTGGCCGATACATCTGATGTATCGCAAAGCTCACAAATATCTGTGCCCATTTCTAAGATATTAGGTATATTATATAATCTATCACGGGTTTTAATGTTCAGGTCTAAGAAGTGAAGCATGTGTAATGGTAAAATCACCAACAAAAGATGGAAGATCAAAAAGCAAGGCAGTTGTAATTAATAAGCAAACTGATGTAACTACAGTTACATTGACAAGCATGCACGATAGCGACACTCTCTTTGCTAGAAAGACAGACAATCACATCACAATCACATCTATTCAGTTATGCAATTACAGTATTTTTTCTGTTCATGATTAAACTTCTGACCCAGTGAAAACATAATCCTAAAAGTCAAGCTTCATAACGCACAATATTTTCATAGGCATTGTGTCATCACATTTAGGTGTGAGGCAGCTCACATCTATTTGATTTATTGTTTGTGTCAGAGGGTGTGGATGACCAGTTGTGAGTGGGGGAAGGGTGCCTTATTGCCTGTCTTGACTACAACACTCTGGATCAGAGAGAATTTACAGAGTAGACAAGGGATTGTTTCATCCACATCCATGCATAACCAGGAAAAACTTGTAGAGTGCAAGGAAAATACCTTGGAGAGTGTAGTAGAGGAACAGCAGAGACCTTCTGATATGAAGAAAGGGTAGGAAGGTGATGAGCAGAGCGAAGAGCAGATGCATAGTCTCTGAGGTGACAGAAAGCATTGTTTTTTCGTTCAGACTCCGGGGCAATAGTATGGACTGTGATGAGAGCAAATGTAAAGTAGAGCAAGGAGGAGCTTGTTAACAACTACTTGTCTTATGTAGAGGATTTGAGGGGAAGCCCTGCTTAAAAAGGATGGGGAAATCCTTGTTTTAAAAAAATTCCCATGATTTCAAGAGAGTTTTGATGCCTTTTCTTTAAGGCTTTTCAGGGTACTTTCTTTAAGAATTACAAGTGATGTATCTCAAATTCTGGCTCTGTGAATCCTCTTCCAAGGTATCCTTGTAAAAGGTCATTTGTTGTGAACAGGAAATAACGGTAGTCCCTTAACTCTGGCATATTGTGTGGTTGTTTGCTTGTAAAAAATTACCATTCTTTGAAAGCTATAGAAAATAAATAGCTTAAGAATTTTCTGATATGAAGGCAGGATAACATAGTGAATGCAGCTTTAAAAGTTTGAGTGTTTCTGCTTTCTAGGGAAAGCGCAAGAAATTCTTTTTGACCCCATTGTATCTCTTAAATATTGTAGCCAAGAACTGTCAAAACCAAAAATAATAATTTTTATTCCACTAACCATAATACTATAGAGAAATACAGCTAGACCTGACAAGAAGTAGTAGTGCTGTACCATAAAGTTTTTTAGATTAAAAAAAAATCAGAGACACAATAATGCTGCACTGGTTGTGGGAAGAGGGAACAAGACAAAGTTTTTTCAAGTCTTGCAAAAATTAGTTATAGACATGGCATATGTGATAGAATGTGTAGTAATTTTGAAATATGACTCAAATCTCATCTTGGAATAATCTTGCTTCTTAGTTAATCACATAGATGAAATTAAATATTAATTGATAAAAAAAAAAAAAAAGACTAATTCTCTGTAGCCCTTAGTTGAGGTGCTCATTTAAAGTGCTGGAACCTTAGGATAACTCTGTGACTGCGTTGTACCTGGCAAATGTCTTGCAACTTTCCTCCACCAATTAGTTTTAATTATAAAGTCATTCACAATTCTCTTCACAATAGCACTTTAATGAAATTCAATATATTTTCATGAAAAGAATTTGCTTCATTGAATCTCCATAAATGTTTTAATCTTCATTTTTCAAAAGCAATTCCTTGTCTAGTGTCAGACTTGATATTTTATAAGTTCTGAATTACAGTGTTGTTCATTAAAAAAATAATTTTTATATATATGTGTATATCTATATATAATCAGTTTGCCTTGGGCTTTCACATAATGTGTTATAAGGGCAAGACATTTGAGGTTGGAAATTTCATTATATTGAAAAAGAAATAGCTGCTGAAGAGCAGACCGCTGAATTTAACAATCCTGTAGACTTCAGGAGATATGTGATTTCCAACATGTTTTTGTCATATTAGATAACTGTTCAGTTCCCCTCAACCCTGAAAACTGTAGAAGCCATGAATACAAATTTTTATTTGCATAGTTGACACAAGTATGTCCCAACTTAATTCAAATGTGACAAACTTTTTTGAAAATGCAAAGAGTCATTGCTGAGCCTGGAGAAAGCTTCTAATGGAGTAAAATTCATTAACTGTATGTTTATGTATCCCTTTCCATGAGCAGAGTTACAATATCCCTGGTATTTACTGACATATTTCATATTCAGTGTCAAATATCAAATTATTCTTTTGAAATGCAAAATCTAAGCGAGGAAAAGAAAATGTGTGCGTGGAGGAGGGGAGGCAGTGAGGAAATGACGATAAGAAAAACAGTGAAGGAAAACCAGAGAACATCTGAAAAATCTTTAAAAAAATACACTTTCCGAATAGCACTTTATGAGGTTGGTGGGGGAAGAGAGAAAGGTAGACTTAACAAAAAGTTAGTGAACAGCAAAAGTTGGAAATTTCAATTTTTACATTCCCCATAATTTTTATAAAAGGAACTTGGATAGGAACATTTTAACTTAAATCATTAGAAGCAAGAAATTAAAAATAAGAGCAAAAAATGCAAAGTTTCATTGGTTTCTTTTTTTTAAGCACATCAGGTTTAATGTGGGTTGTTTTATTTCTGAGGTGTGAAGTTGCCCTGCCAGTGTTTTATGATGTGGGTTTATGGGTCTTTTGTTTGGTTTGGGGTTTTTGTGTGTTTATGCTTTGTTGGTTTGCGTATTTTTTAATTTTTTTAATGAATCTGCTAATTTAAATGACAACACAAATATCCATGTCTCTCTTGATTTAAGACTTCTGTACTTCTTAATTACAATCTGGGTTTTTGCTACCTTGTCAATTTCTGTAAATTTTCAATCTGCAAAGCCATATGTCTGATAACTTCAAATTCCTAATTTTTCATCAGTTGTATGATGGTACAGTGAAATACACGTGATGTCTTTAAAAAAAAAACAACAAAAGCAGCAAAATGGAAAATATCAATAAGCTAAAGCAAATGCATCTTCTTCTAACACATTTTTAGTGACAGTTCTTTATTCTTGTAGTTATCATGGTTTTCACATGAAGGGAAGCTAACCTCTAATGTGAGGAAATTATCAGCTTGTGATACTTACCAGAAATTAGAGTTGTAGTATATAGTCTTATCTGTCTCTTTATAAAACAGAATAAAGTCTAATTCAAAATTGTAATGTCAACCTTATTGGGATGAAATTCTTTTTAGAATATATGACTTTTTAGAATGTACTTTACTTTGAACCATTATATGATTACTGCTGAAAGTTTGTAACAGACCCTCGCAGTCAAAAATGTCTTCCTAATATCTAATCTAAATCTACCTTCTTTCAATTTAAAGCCATTACCCCTTGTCCTATCACTACATGGCCTTGTAAATAGTTCCTCTCCAGATTTCCTGTAGGCCCCTTCAGGTACTGGAAGGCTGCAATAAAGTGTCCCCAGAGCCTTCTTTTCTCCAGGCTGAACAATCCCAACTCTCTCAGCCTGTCCTCATAGGAGAGGTGCTCCAGCCCTCTGATCATCTTTGTGACCCTCCCCTCTGGACTCACTCCAACAGCTCCATGTCCTTCTTATGTTGGGGGCCCCAGAACTGGAAGCAGTACTCCAGGTGGGATCTCACGAGTGTGGAGTAGAGGGGCAGGATCACCTCCCTCAACCTGCTGGTCACACTGCTTTTGATGCAGCCCAGGACACGGTTGGCTTTCTGGGCTGCAAGCGCACGCTGCCGGCTCATGTGGAGCTTCTCATCAATCAATACCCCCAAGTCCTTCTCCTCAGGGCTGCTTTCAATCCATTCCTCTCCCAGCCTATAGTTGTGCTTGGGATTGTGCTGACCCATGTGCAGGACCTTGCACTTGGCCTTGTTGAACTTCTTGCAGTTTGCATGGGCCCACCTCTAGCCTGTCAAGGTCCCTCTGGATGGCATCCCTTCCCTCTAGCGTGTGGACCACTCCGCACAGCTTGATGTCGTCAGTAAACTTGCTGAGGGTGCACTCGATCCCGCTGTCCCTGTCGCCGACAAAGATTTTGAGCAGTGCCGGTCCCAGTACCGACCTCTGAGGAACACCACTCATCACTGGTCTCCACTTGGGCATCGAGCCATTGACCACAACTGTTTTGAGTGTGACCATCCAGCCAATTCCTTATTCACCGAGTGGTCCATCCATCGAATCCATGTCTCTCCAATTTAGAGACAAGGATGTCATGTGGAACAGTGCCAAATGCTTTGCACAAGTCCAGGTAGATGATGTCAGTTGCTCCTCCCTTATCCACCAACGCTGTAACCCTGTCGTATCATACCATTTGACTGAAGCCTGATTGTTTCAAACGGAAAATTGAAATACCTCATAGATAGAACTATTTAATCTGTTAGTGCTTTACCTCTCAAGAAACTTCACTTAAAGCTCAGTGAACAACTTGCATCTTGAAACTGCAGTTTGACAATTGAGATGGTAGAGCTTGATCCACATTTTTATTTCACCATATTCCAAGATGAATTGCTAAACATAAACTTGGAAAAGCTTCAAATTACTTTGAGGCACTGAGTAGGAAGATGGCCATAAGTAAAATTTCCATGAGCAGAACATATATGAATAAAGTGACTGATGTGTCTGTAACCCAGTCAAAATGTTAGGAATATAAAGGACCCTAACATATGTCACAATTCCAAGCCCGGGAGATGAAGAGTGTTTGCAGGTGCCTTTGGATATGGTGGTAGAAGGTGTTTAGTATCTCATAAATGCAGTTCTGTGCATCACACTGCAAGGGTCATTAGTCCCAGCACAGCAAAACATTATTCAAGCTTAATTATAAGCACGTGAGTAATCTTGGTGACATGTACTCACTCTATATAGACCCTTTAACTTACTGAGAATTCTGTTTATATTGCAGATGGAGCAACCATTTTATTTATGTGAAGTGTGTGCTTTATGCAAATTTTTTAATGATCTTTCATGGTGAAGAGCTTCGGTGATCATGTTATTAGTTATGTTTATTATCTAAGCCACAGAATTTCAGAGTTAAAACTTGGTGGGGTGGAGCGGGGAAGGAGTGATATGTAAAACCTTTCCTGTTCAGTTCGATTTACAACAGCTTATCCTGCAGTATATTGAAATATTGTAACAATGCTCCATACTGACAGGCTCAAAGAGTTGTGATTTGTAGTAAAAAGTCCAGCTGGTGACCAGTAAATAGTGATGTTCCTCAGGGATCACTTCTAGGTCCAGTACTGTTTAACATCTTTATTAGTGATCTAGATGATAGGGTGGAGTTCTCACTCAGCAAGTTGCAGGTGTCACTAAACTGGCAGAGGGAGAAAATCAATATGTTTGAGGACAGGGCTGCTATTTAGAGGGCAGGCTGGAGAAACAGGTTGACAGGAACATCATGAAGTTCAGCAAAAGGAAATTCAAAGCCCTACAATCTGGGAACAAATAACCGCATGCACCAGTACAGGCTGGGGAGCAACCGTCTAGGAGGCAGCTCTGCAGAAAAGGACCTGGGGGTCCAGATGGACATTAGGTCGAACGTCAGCCAGCAATGCACCCTGGCAGCAAAGGCAGCCAACAGCATCCTGGGATGTTTTAATGAGAGTGATCCTTCCCTGCTGAGCACCCATGAGACCACATATGAAGTGCTGTGTCTACTTTTGGTTTCCTCAGTACAAGAGAGACGTAGACATACTGGAGGGAGTCCAGTGGAGGTCACCAAGCTGATTGGATGCTCGAGTGCATGACATAAGAGGAAAATCTGGGGGAACTGGGCCTATTAAACCTAGGTAAGAGAGGGCTAAGGGAGACCTTACTGCTCTCTGCATCTACCTGATTGGAGGATACAGAGAAGATGGTGCCAGACTTGGAGGTGCAGAGTGATAGGTAACAGACACAAATTGGAACATCGGAAATCCTGACTGGATATTAGGATTTTTTTTTTTTTTTTAAACTATGGGGGGTAGTCAAATACTAGAAAAACAAGAAGCAATGGAGTTTTTGAGTTCTGTTCTTGGAGCCATTCAAGACTTGACTGAAAATGTCACTGAGTAACTTGACCTGGTTAGACGTGCACTGAGCAGGGAGTTTGACTAGATGAACTCCAGAGGTCAGTTTGAACCAAATTTATTCTATGAGGCTATTAAATGTATCTCCTGTATATTTTCAATGGTCTTAGATATGAGCTGTGAATCCAGGGATAACATGAAGCAAAAGTTCAAAAATTTTTTTTATTTTTTGAATTTCATTTTTATTCAATGTGCAACAGATGGAATTAGCAGAGCTAACATTTAATTGACTTTTATTAGCAACAAGCTATTGGTAACATGTTAGCAACAAGTTAGCAGTAACACTGAAATTTTAAAGCACTCTGTGATTTTCTGTTTCTTATGCTCTGTCAGGCATACATTTCCAAAATATATTATTGTACAAAATGTCCTACTTGCACTGTAAATAGCAAATATAAATCTGCAAGAAGACCTGTACAGGCTGTGTTCAGACTTTATGGCATCCGACACTTAATGGATGATCTGTAAGATGTTTTTTCTTAGGATAGACAGTGTTCATAGAAGACTAGAGTGACTCCAGACAGGAACAGAACTTTTTTTCATTAGTTTTATTTTGTGTTTTATTGTTGCTTCTTCAAAAGCCCTATTTAAACATTTGTCCAGCCACCAGAGGATATTGTGATAGATTACAGTACTTGACTGTCACACACTGGAAGGTGACATTGTTACTCATATTGCTGAACATTTATTTGTCTAAAAATGCAATATATTATGTTCTTAACACTTGGAGGGGAAAAAAAAAAGAATAGTTTTGAGGAAAATACTTTGAGAAAAAACACTTTTAAAATAGAACATTTCCATCCTCAGCAGTATTTATTTGTTTTTAACTTGACACAGTTTATTGTTTACTCAGCTGACAATGTTGCAGCTACTGTAGTGTAATGAGAACATTGGTTTTAGTGCACATTGCATGCACTTTTAAAAGTGAATTGATGTTTTAAGAACTGTTTAAGTTTTTGAGATTTTTGAATCAAATTTAATATAAATTAAGTATGTGCAAGATATTATCTTGGGACATGCTGGGGGAAGAAAAACCAGTGTAATTTAATTGAAAAATAAAGTTACTCCATAGATCTATCACTAAAATGGACATCTAATCCTTTAAACATATTTTTCAAGGGGGGAGAGGATTGGAATCAAACTATAGAAAATTGTAATTGTTCTGTTTTATGCTTTTTACCTTGTGGATTCTTATCACAAATTTGGAATATTCAGTATTCAAGACATCATGTACTGCAAAAAGTTACACATATTCTTTAAAAATCACATAGTTGTGGACTTACTATTTATTCCTGCACCATTGACAACAGAAGTGAGAAGATGCTGTCTCAAAACCTTGCTGAAATGTCACTGATCATTAAGTCTCTGGGACTCTTGGGTTGGTATAAGGATAGTTTACTGGGACAGCAAAGGGAGAGGAAAACAAAACAAAACAGTACTTAACAGAATATACAAAACTGGTGATAGACAATGCAGTTTCTCACCCAAGGACCGTACAACTCAGACCGCATGCTCAGACCCGTCCTGACGCCGGACCGTCACCGAGCCACACACCCTGGTGCTGCCGCCGCCACTCCCTGACTAGCCCCCCTTTTATATTGAGCATGATGTCACATGGTATGGAATACCCCCTTTGGCTAGTTTGGGTCACCTGTCCTGTCTGTGTCCCCTCCCAACTCCTTGTGCACCATCAGCCATCCCGCTGGCAGGGCAGTGCAAGAAGCAGAAAAGGCCTTGGCTCTGTCTAAGCACTGTTCAACAACAACAGGTCCATATAACGAAAACATCTCTATATTATCAACACTGTTTCCAGCACAAATCCAAAACATAGCCCCATACTAGCTACTATACAGAAAATTAACTCTATCCCAGCCAAAACCAGGACACAAGGGAAGTGATTGTCCCCCTGTACTGTGTTCAGTTTTGAGCCCCTCACTACAAGAAAGACATTGAGGTGCTGGAGTGTGTCCAAGGAAGAGCAACGAAGGTGGTGAAAGGTCTAGAGCACCGATCTTATGAGGAGCGGCTGAGGGAACTGGGTTTGTTTAGCCTGAAGAGGCTGAGGGGAAAGGAGGTTGTAGTGAGGTGGGTGTTGGTCTCTTCTCCCAAGTACCAAGTGATAGGACAAGAGGAAATGGCCTCAAGTTGCACCAGGGGAGGATTAGATTGGATATCAAGAAAAATTTCTTCAACGAAAGGGTTTTCGATCATTGGAACAGGCTGCCCAGGGAGGTGGTTGAGTCACCATCCCTGGAGGTATTTAAAAAACATGTAGATGTGGTGCTCAGGGACATGGTTTAGTGGTTGGACTTGGCAGTGCTAGGTTTGCGATTGGACTGAATGATCTTGAAGATCTTTTCCTTCCTAAACCATTCTATGATTCTATATTCAGGTTGCTTATATATTTTCCTTTCAAAGGAGTTGATGTTAAATACACTAGCTTGGAGTAAAAAGTTTAATTAGGTCTCTACTTCTTAGGTCTACACAGAATGCTAATTAAAGAAATCAGATCCCTTCACTTTTCTAGTTAAATTCTCATTGTTAAAGTTTGTTAATTTGACACTCCAATTGTTTGGGGTTTTTAAGCTCCTTTATTTATCTAACATCCTTTGGACTAGTAAAATTAACTTGAAAATATTCCAAAGAAACCAGAATAATTGAAATAATAAAACCAGAGATGCAGAGATGAAAAAGAAAAATATTTTAGAACTCACTGTATCACTTATGCCTTACCTAGAAATACTTTTTTTGAGGTTTAGAATTATCTCCATTTTACCATTTTAAAGCCATACTGGCAATACACAAAAGCGAAAAAGGCTGAAACAGTGGAAACACAAGCAGGAGTCCCCAAATGCTCGTGATGATCTTACTTTCAACCAAAACACAAAATTTTATCTTTGTGTACAAAACTAAGCTTAAACTAGTTTATTTCTCTTGATAGTATGACTTTCTTAAAATATTACAGTATCATTCTGTTTTATTTTTTTATTACATTAAACTTTTATTATGACTATTATTATTATGACTCTTGCTTCCAATTTCTTTTTTCTTCTTTGAGAATAAATTGGATTTCATAGATCACTTTTCACACTTCTGATATTTTTAAGATGCTTGTTTGAAAGTAATAATCAGCACTTAGCACAGTGTGCTGCTTTTTTATAAGTTCTGCTTAATACAGCTGTGACATGGCACGTTACAGTACCACTCCATCAAGACACAGTAGGAGAAGAGGAAAGTAAGAGCATTTCAAGAACTAGCATATGGACAACAAGATAATTAATAGGAAATAGAGAAGACAACTGCTGGTAGTAAAATGCTGTGAAATCTACAGGAAAATAGTTAAGGAAATAGTCTATAGTGCATTAATCACAATTTGCTGGCTTCTTTATCATCAGGAACTTCCGTTTTATTGCCTAAATGCCACATTAAAAAAGGTTAGTATGGCAGAATGCTGTATTATTCCTAGAAAGTGCTGCTATGAAAAGTAACACTCTCATCTGAATGATCTTTTTACATTATACACAGGACTCAACAGTTCCTATGGTTTTGATTTGTTTTTCAAGTTGATTCTAGTTCCAGAAGCCTGAATATTCAGCAGCAACATTAGTATCCCATCAAACTAATACTTAGTATGTACCTGAGTGCTAGCAGAAATATCATTTCATATTAAGGGTACTCTGATATGTCTCTTCTTTCTTCAGTGGGTCTGGTGATGGTTTGTCTGCCAGGTCAACAGAGCTACATCTCAATCTCTTGAGTGAAGAATATATCAATTTATAAAACCTGCTTCATCTCACTGAACTGTAGGCATAAATAAATTACTGTCCATAGAGGTAGCTCAGGGCAAGCAGACTCTTAACCTAAAAAGCATTGTTGGAAAATCAGTTACCATGAATCCGTGTCAGCGCATACATAACTGCAAATATCACACTAAAAAATTGTTCCAAAGACAGTGATTTAGCGGATTTTCTTGACATTCATGGAAAACAGTGAAGATGAGAATCAAGACAGCTGAATGTTTTAGCTGTAAATTCAAAGCCTCTGAATCTGCAGACTAATGTAAAATCTAATACCTGATGTTTGTACATGTCTTAGGCAAGACTGAAGGATGTGTCCCAGTACTGGGGATAAATATTCTGTGTTTTCATGAAAGGGTATCCAAGAGTCACTAAATACAAAACCCCTCTAGAATACTTAGATGGTATGCATAGAAAATTAGAAGTTGAAGGCTAAATTCTCTGAAAATGTATGTATTGAAGTTCCTATTCAGGGGTACCAAGAAAGCATGACTTAACCTGGAAATGTATTTTCTGTCTGCTATTCCCAATACTTTAGGTCCTTTAGGGTAGGAAGAAGACCCACTAGTGCTTTCTGTGAGCTTCTCAGGTAACAGAGAAGAGGAGATAGCCTAGCTAGAACGCATAGCTGGTGGGAGGGGTCAAGGAAATAACACAGGACAGGATGATTGAACTGAAACTCCGGTAGGAAAAACAGAGGAAGGGAAGATACAGGAGTGGGACACAATAGAAAAGTCATCCTTAGGCATTAGGCTATGATTGAGAAAGTAAACAGAAGAGTGTATGACCAGTAGAAATCCTACTTTGCGGAAACTCCATCACCAAGATTCTTGTCTCTAGTTGTTATTCTGCTTTTTGCAATTATCAGTGACTCACATTCTTAAAATGGTGCATCCTGAGAGCTTACAACTTAGTTTTAATATTATTTTCATTAAGCTGTGATATAGAACACATACCACTTGAGAGATTATATCTTAAGCACTGGATGGTATACTAAGGAGTATTTGTTGTCAGTCAGGATGAGACTGTGTGATTTGTCTTTCAGAAGCAAAAAGATATCTTGAGTTACTGATTCAGAGATGGTGTTCCTCATTTCCAAGGGCAAGACATACCTGATGGTTAATTTTTTGTGATAATAGTGAAGACTTGAGAGTGATGGAGTATTCATTCTGATCTTGTCTAGCATTAATGTTTTCAGTATAATGCAGGGCAAACAGCTCGTTTCTCTGTTGACTAAGACAGGAAGAATTTGCAGTCATACAAAAATAAAGACAATAAAATCTCAAAGAATGATACCATTTTTGATGCTTTCAGTACTGGGGAAAAAAAAGAACAGTTTAGAGTAATGGTTAGCCCTGCTCTTCCCTGAAGCAGTATCAGAAACTGAAGCTTTACAGTGTTCTGTCAATGTACAGGTGTCCTTCAATACAATAGTGACAGATGTCGGAGAATAATAACACAGAGATACTGGGAAAAAACATCATCTTCAAGTATTTCTTCCTAACTGGAGCCAGGGGAACAGAAAGGTGCATGTTCTTACTTACTCAATCTATATTAAAAAAAAATTTTCATTATTAATAGACAAGACTTGGGTCTTTCCATCTCATTGACATGTTACTCCAGCTTGAGCCTTAACATTGTGGTGAATGCTGGTTCATAAAATATTTTATTTTATTTTATTTTATTTTATTTTATTTATTTTATTTTATTCACATTTAGAAAATTTCTTGTGGTACTGCAAACTTTCACAGAGTTTTAACTTTATTCATGGGAGCATCACAACCTTGCCTTAATGAGAGGGTGGGTGACTGAATATAATGAGCCATGGCAGACAATACAATGCAAACAAAGACAAGAGTGTGATAAGCCTTGGTACAGGCTATGGGTCAGCAAGCAGGAGGAGAACAAAACCTGAAGGTGGTGAAAAGATGGTTCATGATATCATCATGGACTGATTTTATTAGCGGCTTGTGTGACAACTCCCCAGTAATAGAGACTGGGACCAGAAGGGCAGGGGATGGGGGATATTGTGCAGATATGTGACAGTGAGCTGGAGCAAGTGTTGCATATCCCCAGGCACCACTATGCCAACTCACATTTAGGGCCAGCTTCAGTAACTAGAATTGTGAGTGGGTTGTATGAGTGGGAGTGTGAAGTTTTTCCTGACACAGCTTATCTGCCGCTTTGGTTCAGTTATTAAATTGAACTGTGCAGCATCACACTGGTGCTCTTTCTCCCTGCCCCCTCCCCCTTGACAACTGTCATCATGCTTTTTTTCTTGGCACTAAGAAATACCATATTGCCTTATTTTGACTGGAAATGTTCCTTACCAGAAATAAATCCTTTTTTCTTTCTTTCTTTCTTTCTTTCTTTCTTTCTTTCTTTCTTTCTTTCTTTCTTTCTTTCGTTATGGAAATATATCATTTAAAAACTGTTACATTTTTGTAACTCATTTAGACTTAAAAGTGTTAAAGACTTTGTAATAGATGATACCTTGGACAGAGGGCCATATAAAAAAAAAGTATTTTGAAATATTCTAATCCATGTACTTTTATCAGAAAAGTGCAATTTCATCTTTGTTAAAAAGCTCATCAACTGCATTTGATCTGCTTTCTTCATGCAGTCTTTTCTGAAAAGGATACAGCACCAATAAGATCAACATGTGATTTTTATATGATCAACATATAAAATACATGAGAAGGGTAGACCAAGAATTGTAGCTATATCTAATGAATTACATAATTTCATTTTCTGCCTCTCCCTGTCTTTCACAATATCATAAATTCTTCCGCTTTTCCCTCCTCCTTCCTTCCTCCCTCCTTCCTTCCTCTATACCTTCCTCTCCCTCCCTTTCACTTTCCATCTGTCCCTTTCCCCTCTCTCTCTCTCTTCCTGCCTTCCTGCCCTCCCTTCTTGCTGCCTGTTTTCCTTCTTTCCTTCCCTCCTTCCCTTCTTTTTGGTTTCCATTCTACTATTTTTCCATACATCCTGTATGGATGTTTGACCTTTTGGTCACTTAAAGTAGTAACATGCTTTAATAATTGTGTGCAGTAATTGTGTATTACACAGAGAATATGTAACTGAAACCTTAAAAATTAAGCTGGAAACGCAGAAAATACAGAGAAATCAATAAGGATTACTGGAAATGACAGCATATGTTAGCTTCACTGCTCGGGTATGCTGTTCATTCTTTGCCTCCTCTCCTTTCTTTCTGCTCTTTATGATGTGTTTTCATTGCCTCCATCAATGTCATTGGGACTCCAAATGAAATCAGTGGGATTTGTCAAATATCTCTCAATAGCAGTTATGGTTTATTTGGAGATTTCTGGGCATGTATTGGTCTTTATCACTGTTTGCAACCTGTACACTTACAAATAAATAGTATTATAAGCAGGTGCTAAATTGCTGCATTTCTCTATTATAATTGCACTCTATTACCTTACACCCTTAGCAGTATTTAGTAAAAATCCCAATCAGTTCATCTAAATACAAGTGGGTATTTTTATCCCCAACTTAGTGAAGCTGAAACCAAGATATAAGTAATTGAAATTACTTGACCTAATCCCATCAAATACTAGAGAATTCAGATCTTTCTGTTGAAGTCCCATACACTTTAACAGATATATGTGGCTGTTTTTATGAAAATCCTCTAATTCTACTGTGACTATTCGCCTGTTGTGGTTTAACCCCAGGAGGCAGCTCAGCCCCACACAGCTGCTCACTCACTCCCGCACAGTGGGATGGGGAAGAGAGTCAGAAGGGTAAAAGTGAGAAAACTTACGGGTTGAGATAAAGACAGTTAAATAGGTAAAGCAAAAGCCACACACACAAGCAAAGCAGAACAAGGATTTCATTCACTAGTCATCATCAGGCAAATGTTCAGCCATCTCCAGGAAAGCAGGGGTCCATCACGTGTAACAATTACTTGGGAAGACAAATGCCATCACTCTGAATGTGCCCCCCCTTCTTTCCTTCTACTTCCCAGCTTTATGTGCTGAGCATGACATCATATGGTATGAAATATCCCTTTGGTCAGTTGGGGTCAGCTGTCCCAGCTGCATCCC
This sequence comes from Grus americana, assembly GCF_028858705.1. NCBI lineage: Eukaryota > Metazoa > Chordata > Aves > Gruiformes > Gruidae > Grus > Grus americana. The sequence goes on from NC_072852.1 coordinate 176,470,805, forward strand.
CTCCCAACTCCTTGTGCACCCCCAGCCCACTCACTGGTGGGGTGGTGTGAGAAGCAGAAAAGGCCTTGGCTCTGTGTGAGCACTGCTCAGCAATAACAAAAACTTCCCTGTGTTATCAACACCATTTTCAGCATACATCCAAAACACAGCCCCATACCAGCTACTATGAAGAAATATAACTCTATCCCAGCCAAAATCAGTACAACCAAGACATTTGTTAGTTTCTAAGTAAGTGTATGTGAGGAACTGGCTAACCTCATCACTTAAAACACTCATAAAATGTTTCTCAAATTTTCTGAAAATATGACCCATGCTGACATGGAATGAAAGCAGTAATTGTTTCTGGGGCAAGGGTGTACACTTTCTGGGAAATGGCTAACTTCTATCAGTTAGGGATAGTTGACATTCCCCTAGTATAAGAGGAGTGACTCGAAAAATAAGAAGAAAAGAAGGAAGGAAAGAAGGAAGGAAAGAAGAAAAACCCCTCTTTATTTAATTCCTTTAAATAATTTCTAAACTTTTGGAATTCCAAAAGCCTGTTTGAAGATGACTGTTTCTGAATTAAAGCATGCTTCAAAAGAAGAAGGATCAGTTGCTCCTTAGAAGGAAATAGTTTTACTTGATTTTGAGATCGTTCTTACATTGACTACTAAAAAAGTAATTAGAGTAGTAAAAAATCATCTAATTTAAACTGACATAATTTCATTAAAGTCATTAGAGCTATGCTGGTTTATACCAGCTGGCAATCAAACGTGTACTTCTAGAATCACTCTGTTAAGATTGTTTCAACTTTTTTGTGTATTGTATATTCCTTCATAACTCTTCATATATTTTATCTTCATTTGTAACCCCCAGAATTACTTTTTAAAAATGGTGCCATATTAACAGCATGCTTAGTGTTAACCTATTAAGCTAGTGTTTTACAGTGTTGAATGTATAGTTATAATGTGAGTGTCTTTCATAAGGAAAATTTTACCAAGAGCAAGATGTAGAGAATTGTGGGGATATTTCTTGGGGCTTTTCTGTGGGATGAAAATATTTGGGAAATCTGCCACATAGCACTGATGGTGCTAAAACCAGAACTCATGAGGATATTCTGTACCATTGTATTGCCCATGATAAAAGACTAGCAGTTGGGTTTTATGGTTAAATTTAATTTACTTCAGTAATTACTCAAAAATACTCATGCCATGAAAGATTAGAGTCAGTATCAGATAGCTGCATTTCATTTTCCCCTGTACCAGTGTTTTGGAACACTGGAAATTTCAAGTTGAATCCATAGTTACTAAACTCTCATTTTCTTGACTTAAGCTTGACTAAAAATTTTAGTGTTCAATAAAAAGTAAGTTTTGGAAGTTGCATATTTAAACTCTTATTCCAAGGGTTCATGTTTGTTGTCAATATTCCTATTTTATTCATAGAACTCCCTCTGGTGGATTATTTAAAATATGAACATACTTGCTTTATTGTTTAACAATAACAACAAAAAATCTCTAAAGAATATGACTTTAAAGGCTAATTTTATGACTTTAAGTACTAAGAAGATTTCAGTTAGCATTTTATTTGTATATGGTTATATATATTATTTACCTTGATAGTAATTCTCGGAGTACATCTGGGGTTTTTTCCATATGTGTAATGTTGGTATCCTCTATTTTATTTAAAAAAACCCCTAAACACAAAACCAAAACGTAACAAAACCCAGCTCTAATCAGTTGAATAGTCGAACTCTAGTAACCTGAAAGTAAAGTGAAGTACTCTTCACTATGTTTAATGCTTGATGAAGGCTGATCTCATGTTGATGCTAATGATGTGTTCTAGTTAAGGAAAACAAAGGTGACGCTTATCCTTTATGTCAAATTGTTGTTTCTCTCTGTCCTTTTCCCATCATACAAGTTTTTTCTCCATTCTCTCCTGATTTGACAGATAGCAGAGCATTGACAGAAAGATGATTTCCATCCATGCATTTTTCAGTGATTCTAACTAAGGTCAATAGAGATCTAAGTTCCTTGAGAGGAATTATTGTATAGTATTATGGTATTATTATATTGAGTTCAGTTCCAGTCAATGTTTTCGTCATCTGCGATTTGGAAGAAAATTTAAATCACTGCCAAAAAAGTCTATGGATGATATGAGATTGGCAGAGCAATAAATAGTCATGAGAAACAGCAACCATGGAGAACTGCCTGCACTGATTACTTAACACTAACAAACTAATTATTTTTTAATGTGCCCACAAGTGACTTAGATACCATAGAGCAGAAAGATAAAGAATGAAGCATATTAATTTGAAATGGAACTGTAGGTAAGAAGAACCAAAAGAAACAAGCTAGAACATAGGGAATCGTATTGGACAAGAAACTCAAATTCTAGCACTATGTAATTATTTATAGTGTTAAGACACAACAGCTAACTAGAAAAGCTTTTATTAGTTCATGTGTGAAAACAGATTTTATACAGGTAACCACAACTTGATTATTGTGCACATCTTCCACAAGTGTCAGAGGATGGTTTATTCATTACAGAAAGTGAGAAGTAAAAGTGGTAAATGGGCAGGGAGATAATAGGGGATAGCACATATAAAACAAGTTCTGAAAAACTGTAAAGAGAAGAGTATTAAAATAGAGAAAAGTGTCTGTTAGAGACTAACAGAACTAGTTTTGTAAATGGATGCTGTTGTCTGTTAAGTTGTAAAAGTGAGAGATATTACTAGAGATTGTCATTGTGGAAGATTTGAACTTCATTAACATACAAAGTGTAGTAAATAAATATTGCTAACAAAAGTAGGAGCCAGTCATTTCTGGATGCAGTAGCTGCCAACTTGCTTTACCAAATAGTTAATAAGCCAAAGTAAGTTCATGACCTCATGATGCAAGACCACTTTTGAAACACTAGTTGTTGAAGATAAAATTAATTCATGTGATGATGAGCAAACTTTACTTGAAATGAAGGATAAATAAAGTATGGGTGGTACTTAACATTTTTGATTGCAAAAGGGGAAAAAAAAAAAGTTGTTATAATAAACTAGCCAACTGGACCCAGCAGATTAAGGACTAAGATCTTGAGGAGACTTAGATCTTTAAACTTGTACATATGTATATATACACATGCCGTATACATATTTAGATGTATGTATGCATACCTGTCCACATATCTACATATACATATATATTACACGTACAAACACACAAGGTTTGCCAAGGTGAGATCATGTCAGATGTATGCAACATCTTTCCTTAATAAGAAGACTGAGATTTTTTTGAAAAAGGAAAAAGAATATAGCTAATACATTTGCATTTCAGAGCAATGTGGTATGTGCTGTCTGGACATTTTAGCTGCAGAAGATCAAGAGTGGTACTGTGGGGGGAAAAAAAAAAAGGGCTTATCTCTGGATGTGACAGTGGATTTTGGAATACTTTGTGTAGTTCTCATGTCACCATTTTTAAATAGCACTTGACATTTGGAGGGTGTGCAGAAAAGAGACACACAGGATTACAGGACAAGAGAAAATGTCGTGCAATGAATGTCTTAAGAGTGCTCAGGCTATTTCAGCTTATTAAAAGGAAGATAAGATGATGTACTTGATTACAATGTATCTCCACAGGGAGAAACTACTGTGAACTAAAGAGCTCTTTAATCTAGTTGAGAAAGCTTAGCAAGAGCCAATTCAGTTTAGACAGATTGGAAATAAGGTACACTTTTCCATCAAAAAAGAATGCTTAAACATTGGAATAAACTGGAATAGCTGCAGAGAAAAGTGTTGAATTCTCCATCTCTAGATATTGTCATCTCAAGATTGAATGCATTTGAATAATATCTAGCCAAAGCAGAAATTATGCTTAGTCCCAAGGTAATTGGTGAACTGTATGTGCAGAATATATTTGATATACGAGAAATTAGATTAATGATCTAACCAGTCTTCTTGGCTTTAATTCTAAATATCTAAGACATGCTAATCTATTTGTTTCCTTGTTAGTGTGTAATGTATCTTATGTCCTGTTAAAAAGGTGCAACAGAAAAGCAAGCTGCCTTTTTGTTAGTCATGAATACTGAAAACTGAGTAAAGAGGAATTGTGTGGGAGGAAGGCCAAATTCTCCTTAACAGGTAGCTCAGCAGAGGGAATATTCTGGAGTGCAGAGTGTCATTAGAGAGAATTTCCTAAACAAGGAATCCACAGTATCGGAGAGGGTAGGAAATTCCTTAGCTGAGTAGGAAGCAAATAGTCAGCTGAAACTTAGAGGCAATGAATACAAGATGGTTTTTTCCTCACAGGAGATGTGTAGAATTTGTTGCAGCACAGGAGTATGTTGCAGTTTAGTCAACAGGAAGATAGTTTGTTTTGGTGTGTTTACTAAGGGAAAGATGCAAGGAATTTAACTCAATGCTCAGTTGATTCTGTAGCCTTTCTTAGTGTCTAACCATTCTTTTGAAGCTCTGATTGTCAAGCTTTCAGTACCATGAAGGTAAGACACTCACACATATCTTATGTAGCCTTAAATAAACTAAATATCTTACTTAGTTTAAAGAATAATTTAATATGTGGGATAAAAAACTTCTGTACAGGAGTATGTAAATTCATATAAATTTACATAAGTATACTAGCTCTTCAGAGAATAAATGATTGAATTATATAAATAAAGCATCAGTAGTTCTATTATCGGAGAAAATACATTTTTAGATGTTACATATTAAAAACCATCCAAGATTAAATTCAGATGGTTAGTAGTTTACCTGAGAGGCAATACTTTTAACTGTTTCCCTTATATCGTAGCAATAATAAAGAAGTTTCCTTTTCACTAAAGAAAGAGTTGAGAGGTTCATTTACAGCTAAAATGTTTCTAAGGTATATTTATAAAAGAAAGAAAGAGCTACCGTATGGTTTGCTCGAAGAATGGCAAAACCTGAAACTTCCTTTTTTCTCGCATACTTGGGAATTTATCTTTCCATCTGCAAATACAGAGCCATGTAAAATGTGTACAATATGCAGCTTCATTTAAACAGATCTTCAATCTTGTTTCAGATGGTAAATTTAGCTTATTATTATACTATTAGAAACAATGATAATTCTTTTTTTGTGTTCATGGCTTTAGAATAGTGTATCTGGAGCTGAAAAACACTGTAGAAAATTATACAACATTAGACTGACAAAATTTACTGCAATTTCTAATATGTTTAAATAAATGATTTAGCATTTAAAAAATCCATATGGCCTACATCTAATTTTCAGTTTTCATTGCAAACATAATTGTCGGTAATGAATAGCTTTCTCCCAATAAAATAAATATTAGGTCATCCATGAATTCATACTTACACCAGTGCAAACTTCATATTCACCTTTTAACATTCAGAATATAAATAAAAGAGTTAGCTTGCATGACTTGGTCACATTAATGTTAGTTGCCTAGTCTTACCCTGGTGTCCAAGCTTCCTCTGTCATCAGTAGAGAAATAGAAGCTTCTCCAAAGGACATTTAAATGCCATCTGTCTTCAACTTCAATCTCAGAACAACAGCTACTCAGATTAAATATGGAACATTTCTTTTTCGTGTTTAAGAAATAAAGTGCAATTTCTCACTCATTGATTCACATTTTTAATTCACATTACCCCAAATTCATCTAGCTGTTACTGTTTTCACATACAAAAGTTTTGGAACATTCTGCTGGTCATAGTATCTTCCAAGCCGGGTATCAGTCTTAATGCACTTTTTTGTTTGTTTGTTTTGCCTGGAAACATGTCAACAAAAAATAGTTCAGGTATTTCTAAGAATAAATACAGGGAATTTATTTTTGCTGAATTTTTTGAAAAGACAATTATATGTAAAATAATATGTTCAAAATGTTTTGTAATACAAAATCAAGTATTCAGATGCCAGAATCAAAGCTGCGTGTGCCTTAATTTGAAGTACTTGCAAAATCTTTAATTACAGAATCATATAGAATATTTTCCATGAAATCTCTTCTTTCTCTTTCAACACACAAGATAGATAGAAGCAATTTTGTGTAGCAAAGGACTCTCATCCCATTCTTAATATGTAACTTGTAGGTGTGCGGTACTTATGGAAACTGGATATTGCCTTTATTTAGATACACTATTATCATGTTTCCTTCTATGTAATATTAAATAATTTAAACTACACTTTTTCTACAGAAGTTCACTAAAATAATACTTCTTGCTTTATAGTTACCTTGCTTGAGACCTTGGATGAGAAATCATTATATGGGAAATGTAAGAGCCTTTATTTTAGAATTCTTGAAGTGTTAGTAGTGCTTTAAGCAATGTAGTCTCAAACTTTTCAAATGGAACTTTTTGGAAAGTTGTAGCCTTTTTTTCCACTGTAAATTCTGTGTTTCTTTTTCTGATTTATACAATAGAGATAATAAAACTACTTAATCTCTAAGAGAAAGTGTGAAGGTAATTAAATTTGGTGAAATATACATGGATAGATGCTGTATTGCACCACAGAAATGTCAGGTAACTGATTAATTTTGTTTTTAATACTTTATTAGCTTGGAGTAAATTTTGCTTGGAGAAATGTGTTTCACAATAGGAATAAAACAGAATATTAAACAGGTTGTTGTTTATTGATCATTATCCATACGGAATATTGAATGTTAGTGGTTATTTAAGGTTTGAGTGTTTTATTATTGAATGTAATAGTAATACATGGCCATAGTACCAGAAAATGAGCATAAATGTCCAGTGTAAAAAACCTTGAGTCATCCAATTCTTTTAAGCACTTAAGCAAAATGTAATGTTCTGTAATTTATTTTGCATAATTTAAGCATTTAGGCAAAATCTTCAAATACCAAGCCACATAGACTTTGTTTGGAGTGTTGCTAGTTTTCTTTAGCTGGCTTGGGTGCAGTCCTAGAATTTGGTAGATGTGGATGTGAAAGTACAATTAACATTGAGTCTTCAAGATCATCAATAAATACTCTAATGACTATATAAAAGGTGACTTCCACCTCCTCATTTATGGAGAAGAGTGACCACAGGTTGCTCCTTTCAAAGAGTGATGTTCTTGCTAATTGTTCGTTCAACTCCTGCATCCAGATCATCGATAAAAATGTTGAAGAGACCTGGCCCTAGAACTGAGCCCTGAGAAACACCACTGGTGGCTGGTCTCCAGCCAGATGTAGCCCCATTCACTACAACTGTTTGGATTTCACTGTTGAGATTGCTTTGTACGGGTAGAAATACGAAGCACCAAACACAGGCTTCTGGATTGTGCTCCAGGGCCTAGGTTGCCAAAGTATTAAAGTTCTTTTCAGAAGTTTTGTATTTCAGTGGAAAAGGTCATTCTTTGAAACAGAGACATTAAATTCTAGTGGTGCATATAGTTCTACATAAACAAGGACAGATAGATACTCCATTTTCATTAGTTGGGTAAGCAGTGATTTCTTATTTGCTATTGTGATTTAATATTTATTCAGCACATGTATTTGTTTTGTAAGGGAGCAGGTTATAATTCATTTCACTCATTCATTTCTTTCATAATAGAAAAGCTTTGGTGGATTGATTTAAGAAAAGTGAGGTGTAAACACTGTCATGTATAATACATTTTCAGTTCTCAACAGCTGTGTGTAAAGACTGTACATTGATTTAGCTTAGAACAAAAAATATCCTTTTCATTTACATTATATATCTGTATGCAACATACTTTAAATAAAAGTGTGTTAGCCAATACCTAGAATACAGTAAACCTGAAAAATATACAACCAATTTTGTTTCTTTTCGTCTTATTAGCAAGTCTTCTTTTTTCAGTATGACAAAATTATATGCTTTATAATTATGCAATTTTTATCTAACAGTTTTCTAGCATGCTGAGATCAGAGATGCCTAGGATGAGAAAGCTTTAGGAAGAAGGCTTCTGGGTTTATTTAACTAATGAATGCAAGAGACAAAACATTCTGCATTAGTTCCTGTTGATGTAGTTTAATAGATAAATGTAAGCAAGAACTTATTTCCTAGCTGTTCATTTTCATAACTTACTTATTTATCTTTTAGACTGTGACCTGTTCTAGGTGGTGGTGCGTCAGTGTGATTCCACTACCAAAATCTGTTGGGGTTTGTTTGGTTGGTTTTGTTATTTCCCCCTCCCCCCATTTCCCAGTGTTTATTTAATTCTAATTTCTGGATTGACACCAAATATAATTTTGATTTAAATAGATTTGTGGAGTATTCTGTGCAAGATTATGGGTATTTATTTGTAAATAGAGGAATTCTGTTCAAAATTTTTCATTTCATTAATTCTAATTACTGTGGATGCAATCTGCAGTCCTGGTGCAGAACTTACGCTTTTGTAATATTTCATCATCTTTAGAGTAAATAGGGAAAATGAACTAAATTCTACACTTTATTTGGTGACTACATCTTCATTAAATTATTTTTTTTTTACAGGTACTCTTTTTGAGGTCACAAGTTATTTATTTATTTAAGTTCAGTTCAACAATTATTACTTTATTAAGTATATATATTATTTCAAATATAACAATGAAAATGTGAATCAAACTCAACTCATCTTTCTGAACGTTCTCTGAGCAGTGTGTTTCCATCAGTCTCTGTTGTGTTTTATTTTCTGACATCTGTGGTAGAATTCTGTAGTCTTCCCTGCCTACAATGAGTAGCCTAGACAAGGCTGCTCAAGAAATTAATCTGACATGATTTAGAAACTACACCCTACTGTGAAGACACAGATATTAAAGATCAAAAGATTTTTCATCTGTTTTAATTCCATTAATTTGAGGTCCTGTTAATTCTGACATGTTATTTTATACTTCTGCTAATTTAACTTAGTCTTCCTAAATGCAGGAAATTTCACTGGTATACTCTAAATTCTGGGATAAGTACTGCTGTACCAGTACTTTCATACAAAACTGCATTTTGGAGAGTATCAGGAAATTCCTTTTACTCATTCTGGGAGGGCGCAGCAAGGCAGGGACCTGTTCCAAAGTGGTTTTGGAACTGGATAAATTAATAGAATTGCAAAGACTCTTTTCCATTTGTGAAATGAAGGTATATCTGACCCTTTTATGTATCATTTCCTATTGCAGTTGAGGAGTTGAGTTCCGTTTATGTTAGTTAACTTACAAAAGAAATCGAAGTGGTGTAAATTAGCAGAATGTATTTGTTTAGATCTGCAGTTTCACAAAAACAAATTGTGCCAGTGGTGGTGATGGATTAGTATAGCCTAGTGTAAGGTCTTTAGTAGGTCTAAACCTGTCAGTTTTTTTTAATCATTGTAAGAACATTGTTTTGTGCTTGACAGCAATATAATTGTTCAGAAGGTGAAGTGTTGTGCACTGCTAACATTAATAAAAAAAAATATCCCACCCTTCAACCCCTTTCAACAGAGTTATGTCTAGTCAGTGTAGCTGCTGTTTGCAATAAGGTTAAACAAAGCAGAGCAAAGCGTTATCAGGCTACTGTCACAGTCAGATGTGTAAGGAAATTGCTTTTCCCAAAAATACAAAGGTTAAAGGTAATTAATAGTTTCAACTGTGTTTCACTACAGATTTCTCTACAGGTAGTATAGTCCAATCCCCTTCTTCTGTACCCTACCCAGAATTAGGTTTTTAAGGCTTTTAGTTAAAAGTTCAAAACAGCAGAATCCATTAAAGTAGGGCGCATTCAGTTGTTTACATAACTATATATAATATTTTTTAATGTACAGAAAACATTGGGGACTGCTTCCCAGGTTGTATATAACATTCCCATGTGTTAGTTGCTGATATGGATCTTTTTACAAGCATACCTTTCTCAATGTATTCTAAGTCCACTGAAATACTACAAATAGTAGTAAGTGAGTGATGGGAAAATATATTAACTTATCAGGATAAGGTCTCTTTACCCAGCACATGAGACTTTATTTAAAAGGAGTGAGGAAACAATGAAAAAGAAAAATGATAGAAAATTGTAAAGGTGTTTTCAATGGCAGGACCATCTGTTAAGCTGCCCTATGCATGCTCTAGGTTAGGGTAGCTCTCACATCCCTCTAATGGCCCAGTGTTAATGTGGCGTCTGAGACCTGCCAGGCACAATTTCTTTAACTGCTCATTTTAAGAGAAAGTTAGACGAAAGAAAAGATTGACAAGTTTTATTTAAAATCCTTTTCCAACGATTTTTTTATTATTATTATGTGTTTAGTAATATTCAGAGTTAACTTCTATTTTAGATGGACATGAACTGCTCCACCTCAAATAAACATGTAAGTAAAGAATTTATCTCTATACCACACTTGGAATAATGAGCTTATTTGTCTCATCCATTTTGCAAGCATACAGGTGAGTTATTTTGTTCTCTGTTTGGCAGTACTAATAATTTTGGTGGTGTATTATCTCCAGAGATTGAAAATTTTATTGGCTTTAAAAAAAAAAAAGTATTCCAGTTATTCTTTTAAGGTTTTTGGTGTTTGTTTCCTTATGTGAATGTGTGAAGACTGAAGATGTTAGGATAAAAATCAAAATAGAACAAAAAATTAAATATTTGGGAAAAATCACAAGACATTTTTTCATACACTTTTTTGCTGCTCTATCTGAAATTTACCACTTTATGTTTTGTTTTAAAGGTATTTGTTTTCATGTGGATAGCAGAAAAGACAAAAGATCATTGAGTGATATTATTCACATTATTGAAATAGAATAAAAGGGAAAATAAGGCAGAAGAATATTGTAATGGATATTGATTAAGTAAATTAATAATTGCAATGCCTTAATCTTGGATTGAATTAATTTCTGTCTGCATACACACATATATATTTATATAAATGTGAGATATGTATAATCTCTCCTGTTATTCAGACAATTATATCCTTTATATTTTAGCATCTAATAACTTTCAGCGTGTGCCAAGAAGGTGCTGATGCCTCACCCCCCCCCCCCCCCCATCTATTCAATTTACACAGCAGGGTTGTTAATCAGCATGCAGTAACATTGTAGTTTGCTATGAATAAATTCAAGCTGAGTCGAGGCTAGTTTTCTTTTATTATATCTCAGGTATTTTTATGGGGTTTTTTGTTGTTTTAGCTTTGGGGTTTGGGGTGGGGTTTTTTTTGTTTGGTTGGGTTTTTTCCCTTTCTTTTACCTAGGATGCTCTGCATTTTCTGGAATGCTTCTATAGATTAATCAGTGTTCCCATCTCTCATGTTGGTAAAACACACCAGATTTTTTTGGGTTTATCTTACTCTATTCTTACATGAATTGCTTTGCTATAAGTTTTGATTTAACATAAAGATATTATACAGATCTTTATGTTGCCAGATGGAGAGTGTCTGCAGCCTGCAGACCATCTGAATGATATGTAGCTCTGGTCAACATTATCAGTTTTCAACTGTGTAGGCTCACCACTGAAGTTTCAGAATTTTTCTTTTGATGAAATTTTGTGCTGCATCTGTATGAAGACGAACCATATACTCAGTTGCATTAGCCAGCAGATTGAAAGAAATAATTATTCCCCTTTACCTAGAACTCATGATGACTTAACTGGAATGCATTTTCCAGCTGATGGCATTTCAATTCAAGCACAAATTGAACCAGCTATGAAGCTGAAGCAGGAAGCACATGATATATGAAGAGAACCTGAGGGGACATTAATGAAGAAAAGAAAGCTAAGGGGGACTCAGTATTTTCAGCTGCCTATCAGGGGTTGTAGAAAAGATAAGATCATTCTATGATTCTCTTCTTGAAGGTGCACAATGAGAGGACATTGGGCAGCAGTCCCAAGTTGCAATTTACAAGTGAAAAACATTTGTTCACAGTGATTGCGGTACTCACTGTAGCAGTTTTCTCGGAGAGGCTGTGGAATCTCTGTGCTGGGAAATAGTCAAAGCTAGACGCAACAAAGGCCCTGAGCATCCTGATCTATGTTTGAAATTAGTCTTAATTTGAGCAAGGCTTGGACTAGATGACCTCCAGAGGTTTCTTTCTACCCGAATTATTTTATGATTCTGTTTTGTAAGTAAGTCAACCTGATGCCTTACATTTCATTGCTGTCTAATCAAGGGAAAATGTAATATTCACAAAATAATCAGATGTAATTCTTTGTGACATTCCGTAATTTTCAATTTTCAGTAGAATTTATTCCATCAGTAGTGATTCTTATTTTGCTGTTTATTTTCATGACATTAGAGCTGTGATTCAGGTAAGACTCAAAACCCTATAGTGTAATGTCTTCAGCGTAGGTATATATGTGTATGTATATACATATACACATACACATGCACTTGTACGTGCATATAGACATTTGTGGTCTTACTCTTCAAGCTCCCCTTAAAAATATCACAGTTTAATCAATAATATCCATAATTTTGGACTTACTATTCATGTAATTGAAATGAAGATAATTCCAAAGAAATGCAGTAATTTCTGTGAATTATGACAATAAATAGTAAATAGTAAAATGTAAACAGTAGCTGCTAGACAGATGACTTTTTGTAAACTAAGCACATTCCACTGGTGAATTTATGTTCAGAGAAATAAGAAAGGGAACTTTTATTGTTTTATGTACTGGTTAAAAAGGCAAAGCTCTCAACATAGGATTGTAACTGTAAGTTTTACTGCATTACTATAGTGCAGTTCTGTAATGCACAAACTATGGAGTTAATAAGTAGTGTAGCACACATAAATTAAACTACATATTTAGAGGATAACAACTTGTACGTATAATCTCTCCACATAAGGGAAACTGTCGAAACTGTGGAAATCACTAGCTATTATAAAACATTTATTTCTATTCTGAATTAGACCTCTGACAAGATTGTATCCAAAAACCAATCAATCTTCCATCAGTCTAGTGCTTTTCACAAACACTGAACACATTGATCGTTTTGATTCTAAAGACATGAGCCATGTATTGACACACAGAGCAAGCACTAAGAATAATGCTAAACTTCTCTGCTAGTGTTCTGAGGATCAGTATTTGAGAGTGCCAAACATTTTCTTTAAGCCAATGTAACTCAGCTGTAAAACCTACTCAAAGCTCATTTTCATAATTTTTTGCTTATGGTTTAGACAAAACCTGAGATAGAGTTGTGAAATTCCTAGGGGTGGTTAAAACTTTATATTAATTAGGATTTTCTTATAATTTTTGAAAATTATCACCTAAGATGTTCTTCAGAAGTATATCTGCTTGTTTACCTATTTGCAGGGAATCTTAAAAAACTATTGCCATGACTTTCTCATAGAAGTTGGTATCACAATGTGCTTCCACAGAAAGGATTTTGCAAGCATATTTTTAAGCACTTGTGTTTTTCTATTACAAATTTCAAACATATCAGCATAGATTAATGAATTCTGTAGAATAAATTTCTGAATTAAAATCCACTTTTTTTTTTCTTTTTTTTTGGTAGTTAAATTGCATTTGAATAACATATGTTAAAATAATCTTAGTTCTCAACATTCTTAATCTGTTATAGCCAACAGGACCTGCTGAGATATATTGCAACTGACTTATTTATTGTACAGTTGGTAAAAACCTTTTCCTTTTTAGAAGGGATTGGACATATCTGGAATACATTTTGGAAATGCATTACCCAGTTCAGTACCGCTTAAAGATTTTTGTGAAATACCTCCTGGAAAAAGTAAATATATGAAAATATAGATACTTTGATTCTTTTTCATTCAAGATGTTGCTGTACAATGAAGTAGAAATGCACAATGATATCTACTGCTGTCTGGTTTTATGTTTAGTTAAAATTGAGAAGAGACAAAAGCATCCAGAGATAATCATCGTATTCAGATTTTTAGTAAGATTTAATGTTAGCTGAAAATTTGCTTGTCTTAAATAAGGTTGTATTTATTATGTACTATCTTTCTTAGTAAAAAGAAAAAAAAATGTGCTTGGTAGGTATGAAATATCAATGGTTTTTATCCCTTATCCTTATCCTTATCTTATTCTTGCTCCTATTTCTACTCTTACTATATTTCTCTTGCAAATGAAGCAGTGTACAGAAAGAACCAACATAGAGCATGTTGCAATGCTTGTTTCATCCAAGCCTGAGCCTTGTGTCTTGTCTCAGGGATTTCTTCTTGGTGTTGTTCACAGGATAAAAATGTGCAGTTAGGTTATACTATATGTGTATCCTGTGTTCCTGTATTGATACAAATTAGCAAATTTAATTTGAAATGCAGATGCCCAAAAGTTATTTGGAGGAGGGATTAGTCTGTGATGCAAAATGAGGAAGCACAGAAGTCAAAGAACAAGTCCACCCCATTTAATTGATTGAGTGGACCCAGTTTAGTCCACTTACTACTCTGTTCTGCACTGCCTATTGCACTATCTTCTGTCCATACAGAATTAAAGGAGTTAAACCTTTTTCAATCTTTTCTTCCCTGACTTAATAGCCTAGAATGATGATTAGGAACTCTTCCTAAGAAACTGTATCCCAAAGAACTAGTATTAGTTAGGGTTTTAAATCCGATTAAGATAACTAACTGCTTTAAGATTTGAAAATTTTAATATCCCATCAATGGACTTGACTGAATAGTAAGTCCAATATCTATGGCAAAAATGTTGATGCACAGAAATATGTTCAAAATCATCTTCAGTGGGAGTGCACTGAATAATGTCTTGTTCATGAACACTTAGAATATTTTCTTGGGAGTTGATGAAATGGATTCATTCAGACTGAGGCTTGTCTTATGCTCTGAAATTTCTCAGATAGCTATTTGAATTATTACACTGTTTGAAACATAGACATCAGACTACCAGTAGTCTTCACATACTATTGTGAAGATTTTGTGGCTTGCCTTCCAGAGAGGATATGTACTCCATAATCTGAGTGGGTTCACTGCAGAAGTAAGGTGGGATTGAAAAAATGTCACTAGATGCCGTGTTTCCTTTTGGCAAGTTCAACGTAGCATCCTATTTACTGTATAGGATTTTGGCTTGCTGTTTAGTGACTAACTTTGCTCATGCACTATGTAGGGAGCCTGACCAACCAGTTTGACTTTTAGGTTCTATTCCTCTCAAAAACATTAAAAACAAAAATCTTGACAGAGAAACTGTATGGCTGAGATAAAACAGATTCAGTATGAATGTTCAAGGTAGATAAGGCAAGAGACAGAAATTTAAATGAGTTGTTTAGATTCATGTTTTCTACCAAGGATCTTAGACCATAAATTAACTTTTTTTTTTTTTTTAGGTAGACAACTTAGAATAATTATGTCAAAATTATATGAATGCTGACAGATCACTAAGACCATTTGGTATTGACCTGAGTATGCTGAAGGAAGTGTTAGCTGTGATATGTAACCTAACATCTAAGTTGTCCTTGGTAAGAGAAAAAGTGGCAGCTGATAAATGTGACACCAGAGAGAGACCAAAGAGAAAAAAGAAAGAAAAGTCCCGCAAAGAGACAGAGACCAAATAGTTTGACTTTTGTATACATTTGTTAAACCATAATAAAAGAGAACAGGCAGCAAGATGCATTAAAAAAAATGGAAAAAAGTGAGGGAAATTTTGATGATGTAAACTCGATTTCATAAGTCTCTGGGAGTCTGTGGACAAATTTTGTATTGTGTACTTGCATTTTCAAAAGTCCTTTGAAAAGTCTTTTACAGGCAACTCTTAAGAAAACATAGACTTAAAGGCATGAGACAAAAGGTGCTCCTATGGATTAATATCTGGTTAACAATTAGGAAATAAATGATGAGAATGAATATACAGATGCCACTGCGTAAAAAGTTACCAGTAAGGACCACAAGGGAAATATGTTGTGAATTACTCAATTAAATGTTCTCATAAATTGTATGGAAAAGGAGTAAATAATGAAATAAAACAGCTTTATGGACAGTGTGAAATTAGGAGGATAGTAAAAGCCACAAACTGTACCTAAGAAGTTGCAAAAAGATCTTGTGATGCTAAGCATATATCGCCAAATATAATCAAATATTTATAAGGTTAAAGTAATGCAGGTGAAGGAATAATCTATATACATTTAATGATGAGACCTTAACAAGCTATCTCGTATCAGGAGGGGAAAAAAAATAGAAACTTTTATTCATTTAGATCAGTTGTCTGCTTATGAGAATGTTTGGTGAGCACTTAGGGTGCTGAGCACTCCGCAAAAGAAGTGGAGTGCTGGGGAGTATTAGGAAAAGAATAGAGGATAAAACAGGAAACACCGAATCCACTCCGTGGTTTGTTTGCGTCTTTAATGCTGCTCGTAGCTCTGGTTATCTAATCTCAGAAAGAATATATGAAAACCAAAAAGCACTAAAAAAAGGATCAGTGGTGATTCCATCTAAGTAGACCCGTGAGTATGCGCTACAGAGTGATCTGAAGTCTGAATCCTCTGCCATCCAGATCAAACATAAATCCTGACATTTAGGTTTCCTTTTCAGGGGAGAAAGCATGCAAGGTGAGGCTGGTTGGTGTTCTCTCTCCTTGGATCACCTGGAGTAAAGCCATCTTGGAAGGGCATAGCCAGGGCACTCTAGTTGTATCTAAGGATAAAAATGGAATAATAATTGAAAATGTGGGAAAGCCCCCTATCTCCATAACAAGAGAGGTGTTTTGGTGGTGGTTTGGGGATTTTTTTTGGCAATGGGGAAGATATGAGTGCTGAAGGGATTGTGTCCTGGTTCTGGCAAGGATAGAGTTAATTTCACAAAGAGCCAGGACAGGTGACCCAAGCTGGCCGGGGGCTATGCCATACCATGTGACATCATGCTCACCATAAAATGGGACCAGTCGGGCAGGGGCGGGTGCGGTGTGGCTCTGGGACAGGCTGAGCGTCCGGTCGGTCGTGGGATCGGTAAATTGTTCTTTGTTATCACCCATTGTGAATATCTGTTATCAGCACTGTTGTTGATTGTTTCCCTCTCCCTTGCTGTCCCAGTAAACTGCCCTTATCCCAACCCTCGAGGCTTTGCCGTTGTTTTTCCATTCTCCTCCCCAGCCCGCCGGGGGAGGGGTGAGCGAGCGGTGCGTGGCACCCAGCTACCGGCTGGGGCTAAACCATGACAGGTTGTAATAGACATAAGGCATAAATGGCATGGAAAGGGAGAATGGGATATTATTTCTCTCAATTCAAGAACTGCGCTTCATCAGATTCATTTGAGTAACAGATTTAAAAGCAAACAAAAGGAAATACTTGCCTTTTACAGGTATATGCTTAAGTTGTGTAGTTGACTGCAAGGGATTCTATGGAGGCAAAAATTAAATAAATTCAAAGTGCTATTAAATAAGTTGAAGATAGGTTCACAAAGGTCTTCTAAGCATCTCATACAAGAAATCTCAAAAATCACAAATTTCCAAAATCTATGATACACAGAGAAGATCTAACATTTACCTTTTAAACTTTCTTCTAAACGTTGTCAAAATTATATCTGGTCACTGGTCACAAATGGAACTTTGCTTGTTCTAAACCCATACAGCTCTTTTTATGTTCTGTGAGCACTTAAACACCAAGTAACATCTAGGTACCTAAATTCTGTGCAAGACTGCATCAGCTATCAATAAGCTTATGTGAATAAATAACATAACTTTTAATGTAATGAGTACCTTCTAAAGCATTAGGGTATCAGGAGATCCAATCCTAAAAATTTGGCAAATCCCCATTTTTTAAATTATTTATCTTAATGACTGCTTATAACTATGTTCTGCTTTAAAGTCAACTGTGTTCTGCAGCATAATTTCAGGCGTAAATCTTGTCTAGTAGTATTCTGTTTATTTCCAGAAGAAATTATGTTTGTTTGTGTTGATAAGTAAAAAAGAAAAGAAAGAAATGAGATTTTAGATAAGTGAAAAGCAGTCTAGAAATCTTTTTTGGATTTTATAGGGAAGGTTTGATTATGTAAATAACCACTGGCTTTGTAACAACATAGCTTGGAAAGTTGAGTTGGGGTGCAGTTTGCTCAGGTCATTATTTTAAAAAGTACAGATGGTTTTTAAGTGATGGATTTTACAAAAGTAGAATGATTACAAATTGTGTGAGAACTCGAACACAAGCTAATTAAAAAAAAAAAACAACCTAAAAAACCAACAACCAGACACAGCTATAAAGTTTTCTTTGCCTCCTCCTCCTTCCCAATAAAGAACTGACGCTAAGAAATTAATGCATGTTATAGTTAGTTGACAGCATGAAATTATTTAATGGTAACATGCAGTCTTGGAGAGAGTGAAATGTAATGTCTGTTCCTTCCAAATTTGTAATTTCCAAAGCACCGATAAAACAAGAGTAACTGTCAGTTTAATCAATATTATGTGCAGGATGACAAATGTTTTACAATTTCACTTCAGTCTGAAATTTGTCTTTTGGGATTCACACAGTAGGTTAATATATTTTCAGCATTTGTTTAACAGGTTTTTTAAGTGTTCTATGAAAGACAACAAGTTAATGTGACAAGTTTTCAGCAGCCTTGTATCTTGATGAACCACTTAATAGCTAAATATAGTGGTTATTGTTCATTATAATATATATCATTATTTTGTTGGAAAGAGTATGGAAATTGCCATTGTTAGTGATCAGGCATCTTTGTGTGAATTATTCTATTTTCTGAAATACTGTGGAGTACCAAAAGTTTCTGTTATCTAGGGGAGGAGTATGTGTGGCTATTTGAATTAACTTTGTACCATAACATTGTGTCTTTAGAATTAATCTGGATTTAATGCTGTGCTTGAGGGCCGTAAGTGCTGTCAGAAAGTAATTACCACATGACTTTCTTCAAACCTGCTTATGGAGTGGAAGTCTTTGGAAGTCCCCTTTACATAGAGAGGTGATTCTCTCTCAGAATCCCTTTTGTGTTCCAATGTTTTTCTAATTTGGATTATATTCTCTTCTTTCATACTAATTAAGACTCTCTGGAACACTTCAAATTATGCTCGCTGTTAGTTGAAAGGTAGATTAGAGTCCAACAATGAAAAACAAAATGCGTGAGAGAATAATTCAGGCACGTGATTCAGGCATTTCCTGGAATTTGTATTTTTTGTATGATGGGCTATTTCTTTTCTAGAATGCTCTTGGAAAGTATACACTTTTTTAATACAATAATTTGCTATGAATTAATCAGAAATGCTAAAGTTTTCATATGTCTCTGCTGTGGGGGTTGGGTTTTTTTATTGTTTTGGGGTTCTTTTAATATTTGGTTTCAGTTAAAAGGACTACTGAATCTGAAATATTAACATAAACTACTGTTTTTAAACATTTCACTCCTTTAAACTGTAACTAAAAAATTCTCCAGCCGTAGCATATATCACACAGGACACAGAACACATATGCTTTGAGATAGCTACTGAAGACAGAAGAAACGCTGTTGTTGCAAATCTTTATAGTGTGGAAAGGAGAGCAATAGAAAAAGGCATTTTTCCTCTATGATTGTACAATTCCCCATGGTTCGTTAGATGCATTTTCATTTTAATGGCTACTTATTTTTAATTCAAGTTTTGAGTACGGGAATATGAGGAAAGATTTCAGTCTAATGCTCTGACTGAGATTTCAATTGCCTTTTGGAATATTATCTTAATTACAGTATTTATTAATCATTTATGAAAGTGGAAGCTTTTTTATAGACATGATCTTGCATATGCCTTCAGCTTTTGCTTTGTGCTATATTCCATCACATTTCACAGGCTAAGTAGGGTCAGGATAGGTCAGTGAATGATTATGAGATTACCAGTGAATTTGTAGGTGCTACCACAAGAAACAATGTTAATGACCGAGTATCTTCTTTTCACTCCTGGACATTACAACTTGGTGTTATAGGAGACAGTACTGTGAATGAATTGTAAAAGGAAGGCTATAACCACTCAACTCCTTTGAGTTATCAAAGACACAAGAGATTATTCTGAGGTTTTTAAGTTTTGGTGCTAATGGGCTCATTAATCAGAGTGAGAAATTCATAATAAGAACCAGTATGTATGAGTGGAAGACAGACTAGTTCAAATGGGAAATTAGACACACATTTTAATGTTGAGGATGATTACTTCTGAAAGCTACTGCAAAAGTGGCAAATTATCCATCTCCAGATGTCTTTGAGATGATGCCTTTATAGGAAGCAATCTTCAGTGAATCAGATGTTATTAGGTTCAACAGAAGGGTAACTGGGTTAAAACAAAACTGAAAGGGATCCCAAGGAAGTTCCCTGCTGTCCTGGTAAACCACCTCATGTAATCCCTTTTGTAAACCACATTCTAATTCTTGCACTGGTTCCCTGCCCACCCACTGGAAAACTGTTCTAGAGCTCAATGCTTTAATAGCAAGAAATTTTTTCTTTTTTTTTCTGATTCACAGCTTTCTTTTAATCAGATTTGATTTAGATGAAGTTCCTGTTAGGCTTATTACCCTCCATTTTCCTTGTTTTCCTTTTTTTTATGCCTGTAATCAGAGTAAACAAGACAGAGGCTCCATTAGGAGCATGTAAAAATATGTGCTTACCTTGACATAAATGTTGAAGGGTTACACTTGTGCTTTTCTGCATCCAAACTTGGTTTGCAATATGGTTCAAAGGTCGGATTACACAGATTGAAGCACACCTCTGTAACCAATACCAACATCCTCCCTAGTCATGGATTCTGCATCATGGCACAGTGAACTCTGGCACAGTGGCTGAAAGAATTACTTACTTGTTTTATTAATCCACAGGCCTTGGCTCCAGCAAACACCAGGGTCATGCACAGCAAGTTACATTATATCTTGAGACGTAGTTTTAACCTTTGCTGCGCAACCCAATGCCAAACACTGCTGCTTCCGAGAGTTCTCTTTGTCTTTACTCATCTCGCGTAAGATGCCATAAGCTGCAATTCCAGCTCTTGGCCACAGTCATGAGTGCTCCAATACGATGTGCTACCAGGGCTGATTTATCAATATGGGCTAGTACTTGCTGTACCTGCTACAGAGGGTGTATGCATGTGTGTTCCCACACGGAGTGAGTTTTCATCTACCCATGGATAGAGTATTCCAGCAATGGCCAGAAGCTGTGGGGAGTGTTAATGGGGCAGTTAGTGGAAGACATCCCACTTCTCTAAGCTCATTATTTTACTCTAGTATTATCGTGCCCTTCATGACATTGTAAATGATGGTCCTTATGTCCCTCTATCCTACAAAATGTATCTATTCCTCTTCCCATGGAGGTACCATTTATGGAGTAGTTTATCTCGAGTGGTTGCTCCAATGGTTGCTTGAGCATTTTTCATATAAGGAGAGGCTGAGAGAGCTGCAACTCCTCAGTCTGGAGAAGTGAAATCTCAGGGGGAGTCTTGTCAATGTGTATAAATTCCTGATGGAAGGGACTGAAGATGAGGGGGGCAGACTCTTCTCAGTAGTGCCCAATGACAGGACAAGAGGGAATGAACACAACTTAAAAAACATGAAATTGCATCAGTACATGAGAAAACACTTTTTTACTGTGAGGGTGGTCAAACACTGGAATATATCGCAAAAAGAGGTTGTGAAGTGACCTTCTGTGGAGATAATCAAAACCAGACTAGACACAGTTTTGGACAAACTGCTCTATCTGACATTGCTTGAACATGGGCATTGGACTAGATGATCTCGAGAGCTCCCTTCCAATCTAAATGATTCTGTGATTCTGTGACCTACAGATCACCACAGGTTAGGGAAGCCACTGTGTCCAGACTGTAAATTGGACGACAGTGCTGGACTGGGGCAGCAAACTTGTGCCAAAGGATAGTTACAGGAGCAGAGTAGGGAAGCAAGAAAAGTCATGCTATGAGAGTGAGAAAGTGAGAGTGTCATGATGACTGCTTCCCTGGAGTGTTATAATTTAACCCAGAAACTTGTCGTTCTGTTACCTAGGCGAGAAGGGTTGCATTCCTGCTGTGCAAACAGCTCAATTTAAAAAGTTGGAGCAGCTCATATTTTCCATATTTGGGGAGTGCTAAGGGTACACCTTATACAAGTAAAAGCAAAACAAGACAGTCACAAGAGTCAGTATGTGTGTATCCACACTTCACAATACTGCACCAATGTGACAGTTTGCACTGTGAGTCTCTATTTTTGCCACTTTTAGCCTTTCCAGTCCAAAATACCACCTCTGCATGATTCACAGTGCCTATCTCTTTTGCTGTTTTCTTGAAATTCTGCTGAGGACCCTTCCAATGACAAATATATCAATCTGGGCCAATTCAAGTCATGGAACACAAATATTCCAGCTTTTTTGGTCCCCAGATTGTGCTTCCTGATTCTAATAACTTGTTGTGGTTTTGCCCCAGCTGGCAGCTAAGCACCAGGCAGCTGCTCGCTCACTCCCCCACCAGCAGGTTGGGGGAGAGAATCGGAAGAGTAACAGTGAGAAAACTCTGGGGTTGAGATAAAGACAGTTTAATAAGTAAAGCAAAATCTGCATACGCAGGCAAAGCAAGACGAGGAATTCATTCACTACTTCCCATGGGCAGGCAGGTGTTCAGCCATCTCCAGGAAAGCAGGGCTCCATCATATGTAACGGTGACTTGGGAAGACAAATGACATCACTCTGAACATCTCCCCTTTCCTTCTTCTTCACCCAGTTGTATGTGCTGAACATGACGTCATATGGTATGGAATATCCCTTTGGTCAGTTGGGGTCAGCTGTCCCAGCTGTGTCCCCTCCCAACTCCTTGTGCACCCCCAGCCTTACTCGCTGGTGGGGTGGTGTGAGAAGCAGAAAAGGCCTTGGCTCTGTGTAAGCACTGCTCAGCAGTAACAAAAACTTCCCTGTGTTATCAACACTTCCCAGCACAAATCAGAAATATAGCTACTGTGAAGAAATTTAACCCTATCCCAGCCAAAAGCAGCACAAAACTCCCTTCTTCTCAGGAAAGAAGATACACAATAGGACAGTTTTTGCAAACAGGATGTAGTCTTGTATGATATACAGCTGATAGGGAAAACTGAGTGTATAAAACAAGAGGGCTGAATTCAATGTAGCACAGCAGCAATAATTCCAGACTGAAATAGTTTGGAGCTTGACCAAAATCAAAATTGGCTTTCAGGTCTTTAGCACTTCAGAAAGTATATTATATGATTTAATATAGAAATCATATGCACTAGTTACTCATTTATTTAAATGTTCTTATGAAAACTTAGGTTCTAAACTAAAAGCAGTGTGGGCTTAAAATATTCACTGACACTAGTCATTTACTGTTTAGGTGAAAGGTTAGTGTACGGATACCTTTTGTTCAGCATTGTTTAATGCATTTCTCATTTTTGTATTGGAAAGGTCACAGCATAAAAATCAATAAAATATAAAACTTCTTAAGTAAGACCCCTACATCCAAAACCAAAAAACCTGCTAAGCATTTTAATGCCACAGCAGCTCTGATGTAACAGGTTCTAAATATCACTCTCGGAACGTGACATGCTTCCAGGTAGGAAATTATTTCATATTTTTTATAATACTGAAGAAATTATTCTCAGGTTCATCCTTACAACTGATAAATGCTAGTTAGTGAAATCCATGACATAAACATCAATGAGAACTAACTTTTTAAAGATAGTTTGATTCCATGAAAAATAATGATCATTACAAGTTTTGATTTAAAAAAAATATTCATTTGTATTGATAACGTCATTATAAATATATATGTAGTAGAATATATTTTTATTAAATTATATTTGATAATAGTTTAATTTCATTAGAACTCCATCCCTGCAGGCCCAGGAAAGCTGATTAATATTCAAGGGTCACCTCCTCCAAGCTCAGGAATGATGCATCCCAACAAAGAGGAAGTCAGGCAAAAACACCAGGAGGCCCCCATGGATGAACAAGGAGCTCCTGGGCAAACTGAAACAGAAAAAGGAAGCCTACAGAGGGTGGAAGCAAGGGCAGGTAGCCTGGGAGGAATACAAAGAAACTGTCCGAGCAGCCAGGGATCAGGTTAGGAAAGCTAAAGTCCTGATAGAAATAAATCTGGCCAGGGATGTCAAGGACAACAAGAAAAGCTTCTATAGGTACGTCAGCGATAAAAGGAAGACTAGGTAAAATGTGAGCTCCCTCCAGAATGAAACAGGAGACCTGGTTACCTGGGATATGGAGAAGGCTGAGGTATTCAATGACTTCTTTGCCTCATTCTTCACTGGCAAGTGCTTGAGCCACAGTTCCCAGGTTGCCGAAGGCAAAGGCAGGGACTGGGAGAATGAAGGATCATCCACTGCAAGAGAAGATCAGGTTTGAAAATATCTAAGAAACCTGAAAGTGCACAAGTCTATAGGACCTGATGAGATGCATCCACGGGTCCTGAGGGAACTGTCAGATGAAGTTATTAAGCCATTATTTATCATATTTGAGAAGTCATGGCAGTCGGCAAAGTTCCACCTACTGGAAAAGGGGAAACATTACCTCCATTTTTAAGAAGGGGAAAAGGAAGACCTGGGGAACTACAGGCCGGTCAGTCTCACCTCTGTGCCTGGCAAGATCATGAAGCAGATTGTCCTGGAGACTATGCTCAGGGGCATGAAAAATAAGGAAGTGATTGGTGAAAGCAAACATGGCTTCACTAAGGGTAAATTGTGCCTGACAAATTTGGTGGCCTTCTACAACAGGGATACAGCATTGGTGGATAAGGGAAGAGCAACTGACGTCAGCTACCTGGATTTGTGCAAAGCATTTGACACTGTCCCACATGACATCCTTGTCTCTAAATCAGAGAGACATGGATTTGACTGATGGACCACTCAGTGGATAAGGAACTGACTGGATGGTTGCACTCAAAGAGTTGTGGTCAACGACTCAATGTCCAAGTGGAGATCAGTGACGAGTGGTGTTCCTCAGGGGTCAGTATTTGGACTGGTGCTGTTTAACATCTTTGTCGGTGACATGGACAGTGGGATCAAGTGCACCCTCAGCAAGTTTGCTGATGACACCAAGCTGTGTGGTGTGGTCGACATGCTGGAGGGAAGGGATGTCATGCAGAGGGACCTTGACAGGCTTGAGAGGTGGGCCCATGTGAACCGCATGAAGTTCAACAAGCCCATGTGCAAGGTCCTGCACATGGTTTGGGGCAATCCCAAGCACAGCTATAGGCTGGGAGAGGAAAGGATTGAAAGCAGCCCTGAGGAGAAGGACTTGGGGGCGTTGATTGATGAAAAGTGCAGCATGACCCAGCAATGTGTGCTTGCAGCCCAGAAGGCCAACCGTATCCTGGGCTGCATCAAAAGTGGTGTGACCAGCAGGTTGACGGAGGTGATTCTGCCCCTCTACTCTGCTCTTGTGAGACCCACCTGGAGTACTGCGTCCAGCTCTGGGGCCCCCAGCATAAGAAGGACAGGAACCTGTTGGAGTGAGTCCAGAGGAGGGCCATGAAGATGATCAGAGGGCTGGAGCACCTCTCTTGTGAAGACAGGCTGAGAGAGAGTTGGGATTGTTCAGCCTGGAGAAGAGAAGGCTCCAGGGAGAACTTATTGCAGCCTTCCAGTACCTGAAGGGAGCCTACAAGAAAGCTGGAGAGGGACTGTTTACATGGGCATGTAGTGATAGGACAAGGGGGAATGGCCTTAAGCTGAAAGAGAGTAGGTTTAGATTAGATGTTAGAAGGAAATTTTTCACTCTGCGAGTAGTGAGGTACTGGACCAGGTTGCCCAGAGAAGCTGTGGATGCCCCCTCCCTGGAAGTGTTCAAGGCCAGGTTGGATGGGGCTTTGGGCAACCTGGTGTAGTGGAGGGTGTCCCTGCCCATGGCAGGGCAGTTTGAACTAGATGATCTTTAAGGTCGCTTCCAACCCAAACCCTTCTATGATTCTGTAATTCTATATTCCTATGATGCACAATCTGCTATACTCAGATACTCAGGTGCTTGCTTATCTTCCTTTAAATACAGATGTTTTGTTTACATAAATCTACTCTGCTAGAACTTTATGTTCATTTAATTCTAATCCTGTGTGCTGCTGAAAAGGTTTAAAAGTGAGACAGCTCTGCCATGGAGATGCGATAACCGCACAGCAATGGTTATTGCATGATCATTTTGAGAAAGTGCAAGGGCAACCAAGTGAGACATAGCTTTCTCCATGTGGGTTCAGAGACTTTCATGCTTTCTATTTTAAGTTACCTTTTACAATTTAAAAGCAAAAATCCACTACTCGACTTAATTAAAACATTACAATTCTTGCTGAAGGGAAAGGCTAAGTGAATGACCCATGCAGGAGAGGCATTAGTCACAGCCCAGTTGATCTTATGAGACTTAGGAGACAGTGAAGACCAGATCTACAAAGCTTCTTAGGTGTTAGCCAAAAGTTACAAGTCCTGCATACTCATCTACCTCTGTCACATAACCCTGGACAGTCTTAAATGCTGAGTACCCTCATTCTCAAAATTAAGGTTTCTCAGCCCGTGAGGACCTAAGCATTCCTGAAAGCACTTCGCTAGAGCAGGATTGGATAGTTCAATTTCTATATTGCAGCTTAATTTCAGAAGAATTTAAAATTTATTTCACTTACCCTGAAAATTTTAACCAGTAGGTCACAGACATCTTTTGTATCCTGTTCCCCAAAGTGCAAAATTGAAATCAGTTATATTTTAAAAGAAAGGCAGATATTTTTCCGCAATAAGCATATAAAAAATTATTTCTGTTCTGATAAAAAAGTAGGTCTTTGAAATATGCTTTGCTGCTCCAAATGAAATGAATCTCAAGAAAGTAAAATGTGATCTATGAAGTTCTAAACATTCGATAGTCAATTTAGGAAGTGCTTAATATTTGAAGGAGAGAATTTTTAGCTCTGAAGATCAAGAACCTGGATTTTATTGCTGGTTTACATATATAAAATGTATATAAATATACCATATAAATGTGTATATATATACAGAAGTTAAAGTTATATAAAGAATTTTTATTAAATAGCATTTTCTACACTGCTTGGCCCTGAGTAACATTAAACTAGTGTAAGTCCAGATGTTTAGAAAAACAGATTTGAGCTCATATGTTTTGTATGAAAACTTTGTCTGATTCTGCTTTCAGTCAATGGTAAATCAGTACAGAGGCTGGAATAAGTTCTCCTTAAGCATATATCCAAATGAAAAGACAATTAAAAATGATAAAAAATCTTAATAAAACCTAAAGTTATTATTCTGAATTTTGAGCCCCTGCTCTGAGTGTTATTCAAAATTAATTAAGTTCTGTGAGTTCATAAAATCTATTCCACTATCGCAATACTTCTCAGCAATATTAGGTCTTTGGATTAATATGCTACTGCAAAGTTTGATGTTGGTTCCTATTAAGAAGTATAGTTATATTTTTTTCACAATGGGATTTAATGTCAGTTTAACCAGCCTTAATTAAACTTTGGCTTATAAATCATTTTATTGAGAAGTGCAATGAAATTTTCTGAGTTTTATGGCTTTTTAATTAAAATGAATTAAGCCAACTTGTGCTTAAGTGCCTGCAAACTAGTTCCCTTACATTTCCAAGCTACTGTACAATGTTCTAGTCACACAGTTTAAATTTTATCAGGAGTCAGTGCATTAAAACCTTAGTCCATAAAAATCTAGGTTTTAGGTACCTATTGACATTTAATCAAGCAATTTAAAAAAAAATAAAAAGCAAGTCATTTTTTGATCTAATTATCAGTTATTTAAAGATAACAGCATGGTTAATGCAGACCATGACCATATATATACCTTTGATTGTCTGTTGTGTCAGCATCCCATTTTGCATGTATATGTAGAGTTAAAAAGTTACTCATTGAAAGTTAAGTTTTACATATAAAAGTATTCACATTCATAATAATAAGCATCACTTTCAGCTTTAGTTAATTCATTCTATTTGCATGTATGTATTTGATGTAGAATTACATTACGCATTTCGAACTTCTGTCATGATTTTGTCATGTCTGTGTCTGTATTAATCATCTCTGCTACCTTATATAAAATGATATGCAGGTTTTAATCAGTTCTTTTAAGCAGTAACTTTCAAAAAATATGTTGAAGAATTAAAATAATAATTTCCTTGTATTGCATGGGGAGGAGGAAAGACAACATGTGACATACTAGGGCCAGAGTATAATTCTGATGTTTTAAGTGTGGCACCATTTTTTTTCTGTATTAGTTATATTGTCTCAGTAATACTGTGTTACTTCTATTTCAGTTCCTGATGATCAGTCAGTCTTTCCCCTGGCCCTTATAGACAATTATAGACAGCGTTAATTTGAATTTTAATATGCTAAGAATTTAATTGAGTGGGTGTAGCAGTGGGATTATCCACTTCCCACAATTTTGACGTTCTTACACTTAAGTCCTCGACTGATGTTTTTTCATTCCTTCCCTGCTTCTCACGAAGTCTATCCAAAATATCATTATGGAATTAGTGATTGTCTTTTATTTATCAGGTATTGTAATTTACTTCTCCCTCCAAGACTTTTTACAGTTTTGTTTTATGTCAAAAATTAGTTTTTTTCCAGGAGGAGGCTCTTGTGCCTCCAGTCTACACCTACTTCACTTTCTTCTTACAATTATCTATGAATCAAGACTATGAGAACACATTCGCAATTTCTCCACAGAAATCAAGCACCCTAAAAGAAATTTTTGGAGAAAGATACCTTGTAGAACTGTGCTTCTGTTGTGTCCTGTTAATGTAGGGTAGGTAGTTCAGAGAGTGCTTAATTCAGTTCTCAAGATTCAGTCAACTAAATGAAATATTTTTGTTTAGTTTATATAGTTTATATGTTGTTATATAGTTTATATAGTTTTTCTTTAGTTTTTTGTAGTTATTCCTATATGTATTATAAATTTCAGTACTGTGAGATTTTAATTGCTGTATACATTTTGCATGCTAGCTGGATGTTAACAATCTGTTCTAAACAAGTTCAAGAAATAATGCTAAGTTCATGGTGTTGATCTTCCTCTTGGCCTTGTCATGCGTATAGACAGTCATCATCTGGATATTGATAATATAGCTGTATATGACTGACAAGTTATTTAAGAAATAAATCAGATAGTGAAAAAATACAGGAAAATTTAGTATGTGCATGTAAAGATTTACAATATATTTAATGTGCTCAATTACAAATGAGTTTAAAAAATTTCAAACAATAAGCAGATCTGCCCTAGCCTTTACTAATTCTGACAATTTTTATCATAGTATTACCATATAATCTTCAAATTGTTCTCTGAATACATTCATATATGAATTACAACTGCAGCTGTTTAATTCTAATCATCTTTGGTTTGTTTTTCTCATGAGCTGTAAAAGCTGCATGTATGGCAGATATTGACTAAACCTATGGGTTTATCGGCTTTATTTGCTTTATTGCTTTTATTTTATTCTAGTATTACTGAATCTGAAATACTTTCTTCTTCTCAGGAGAACATAATGGAAGTTATAAGAAATCAAGAATTTTTACTTCTACCGGCTGAAGAACTCCATAAACTTCTTGCTAGTGATGACGTGAATGTTCCTGATGAAGAGACCATTTTCCATGCCTTAATGATGTGGGTGAAGTATGATATGCAGAGGCGATGCAATGACCTAAGCATGCTACTTGCTTATATCAGATTACCACTGCTTCCACCTCAGGTATTTTTTAATTATTATTTTTAATAATAATAACAACAACAGCAGCAGCAGCAGCAATAACTGTTATTGTGAAAAATCTCATCAGTTTATAATCTACAATTGCTGTATACTCTGGGTATTTAAGAGCAAAACTGTTCAGAATTAGAAAAAATGAATGGCAGCCATTCATCCAGAATGACCTCAATAAACTTGAGAATTGGGCCAACAGATGCCCAAGACGTGCAGAACTGTGAAACTGAAGAGGGATTTCCACAGCTATCATAATATGCTAAGAAGTCCAGACAAAATACTAAATATTCTCAGAAAAAAAACCCCTGGGTATTATGGCAGATACCAGGCTGAGTATGAGCCAACAATATGAATGAGGAAAACTGCATATTGGTCTACATGAGGAAAAACTCAGCAGGCCATATGAAGTTATTATTTCCATAATACATGGTGCTGCTAAGGCTACACCTGGAATTGTTTCCAATTTTGCAGTCCGCAATTTGAAAGGCATAGGAAGAAAGTGGAGAAAGTCCAGTGATGAGGTACGAAGGTGGTATGTCAGTTAAGAGAGGAGAGGTTGAGGAAGCAGGCTTGTTTAGTCTGATGAAAAGGAGGCTAAACGATGACCTAATAGCAACTTAAGACTTCTTGGAGGGAAAATCATGGAACCAAATTCTTCTTGGAAGCACCACAAAATGTAAGAAGAGGCAAATGCCCCAAGTTGTAGCATGGATAGTTCATGTTGGACATTGGCTGGGGGGGGAATCCCATGGAAAGCAGTGAACCACTGCAGCAAGTTTTTCAGAGGCTAAGCAATCTTCTGCATTGAAGGTTTTCCTGAATTAACTAGACCAAGTGATCACCAAATCCAGTGTTGGTATTAGCCCTGATATGAGTGAGAGATTGAGCTAGTTGACTGCTGGAGGTCTATTGGAGATCTCTTCCTATGAATTCTTCTATAATTCTGTGACTCAGGCTTCAGTTTCCTTTTTTTTCCCCAAAGAAGTAAATAGCAATTTTCTTCTGTTTAGTACTTCAAGATAATAATTCTCCTTTCAGCTAGTGTGCTGAGTCTGGCTGGGGTGGAGTTAACTTTCTTCATGGCAGCCTGTATGGTGGCTAAAACAGTGTTGGTAGCACACCAATGTTTTGGCTATTGCTGAGCAGTGCTTACACAGCATCAAGCCTTTCTTTCTTCCCTACCCTACTACCCCTCCAAAAGCCAGTAGGTCAGCAGTGGGCAAGAGGCTGGGAGGAGACACAGCCGAGACAGCAGACCCCAACTGACCAAAGGGATATTCCATACCATATGACATCATGCTCAGCAATAAAAAGCTCAGGGAAAGGAGGAGGAAGGGGTAGGACAGTTGTCATTATGGCATTTGTCTTCCCAAGCAACTTGCCAAGCAACGTCCCCTATTACATGTACTGAGGGCGTGGCTGGACATCTGCGAGCCAATGGGAGATAGTGAATTAATTCCTCTTTTGCTTATATGTGCACGCAGCTTTTGTTTTCCCTATTAAGCTGTCTTTATCTCAATCCATGAATCTTCTCACCTTCCTTTTTATTTTCTCCCCATCCCACAGGAGAGGGGAGTGAGTGAAAGGCATGGTGGGTGTTTGGCTGCTGGCCAGGGTCAATGCATCACAGCCCTTTTTGGCGCTCCACGTTGGGCACCAAAAAGGACTCTTATGAGGAAGGTCATGACACTGATAATTGGGCAGTGATAAGTAAGGTCAGAATCAGCTGCCATTTCAGTCTTGGTTTTTGATGGTGACTTTTAGATAATTTCATAATTGTACTAGCAATAATATCAGATCATATCAATGTCTGCAGGAGTTATTTCTACGTAGGAAGCCAGAGACAATGTTCTCATGTATCTAAATCTCTTCATGTTTATTTGAGCATACTTTTCCTTAGAGGTCAAATCCTGAGCTGAGGATCTAATGAATTAAAAAAAGGAGTCACTGATACAGCAAAAGATATTGTTGAGCTATTTCTTCTCTGTCTGAGTCTACAAAATTTATTTCCTTCAGACCATAAAAGAAAAAAAGACAAAAATAATATGACAATGGCAAATACTTTCAGTTGTGAATCCTAGTTGCTATTCTGGATATTAACTTGCCAGAATGATTTGCTTGTCCAAAATCAAGAAAGAAATCCAAGTTCAAATCTGCTTAAAATTCAAATGAACGTTAATACTGGAATCCTCAAATAACACCCTGAGGTTCCTTCATCTTTGGTATATGACACTGCAAAATAAAAACAGGGAGAGGCCTTGATCTTGATCACCTTTATTACTCAGTTGTTAGCTCAATCCTTGACTCTGGTTCAAAGCACTCCAGTTATCTCTCTTCCAGACAAGTACGCTGCAGGGGATTGTAGCCCCAGTTGGTGCTACTCAGTCGTTTCTTGCCATGTTTCCTTTACCAGTATAAGCACAGCATATGATTCTCTGACGTGATTAGGTAGTTATTCTGTTCAGCAAGTATTTTGAAGAACATGGGAAGAAAGATGAAGGTAAGCTAAGAGTGGCAGCTTACTGCATAACCAGATACTGGTATTGTAATGTCTAAAATGTACAAAAAATGTACCCACTCTGAAAGGGATCAAGAAAAGAATGTTAAGAAGGAGATGATTAAAACAAGTACCATCATAAATCATGATGCTAAGATTTACAGGCACTTTGTGTCATACTGAGATCTCAGAGGGTTGGGTGGTTTTTTATTTTAATTTCCAATATAAAATGTGCTACAAATGAAGCAGTCAAATAGGAAAAAGTTGAAGGTTTCTTTGCCAGAAAATTGAGCCATTTATTTCTCAACATCTATGCCAATTGAGAAGCTAGCACTCTGTTGTAGTTTTGCCCCAGCCGGCAGCTAAGCACCAGGCAGCTGCTCGCTCACTCCCCCAAAGCAGGTTGGAGGAGAGAATCGGAAGAGTAACAGTGAGAAAACTCTGCAGTTGAGATAAAGACAGTTTAATAACTAAAGCAAAATCTGCATACGCAGGCAAAGCAAGACAAGGAATTCATTCACCACTTCCCATGGGCAGGCAGGTGTTCAGCCATCCCCAGGAAAGCAGGGCTCCATCACGTGTAACGGTGACTTGGGAAGACAAACACCATCACTCCGTATGTTGCCCCTTCCTTCTTCCCCCCAGCTTTATATGCTGAGCATGATGTCATATGGTATGGAATATCCCTTTGGTCAGTTGGGGTCAGCTGTCCCAGCTGTGTCCCCTCCCAACTCTTTGTGCACCCCCAGCCCACTCGCTGGTGGGGTGGTGTGAGAAGCAGAAAAGGCCTTGGCTCTGTATAAGGACTGCTCAGCAGTAACAAAAATATCCCTATATTATCAACACTGTTTCCAGCACAAATCCAAAGCATAGCCCCATACTAGGTACTATGAAGAAAATTAACTCTATCCCAGCCAAAACCAGCACACACACAATACTGTTCATTACTGCAGTCTAAAATGATTTTTTAAATCTGCCAGGCACTTACAAGAGGTGACTTAAACTGTTCACACACCAACCTCACCTTTAGCTCTTATTGTGTAAAAAGAGATGATGCAGGCTTTGTTGGTTACTAGTACCTCCCCTAGTTCTTAGTAATAATTATCTTTATATTTAACATCTATAAGATCTACCACTACGGAGTTAAATGAGGCTATTGATATTAGTCAGATGAAAGGAATACAACTATTTTGTTCTGTGAATTACTGAAAATTGTGAAAAATAGACCCAAGATCAAAAATATTACTTTCCTTTTCAATAGCCTTAGGTAATGTATGTGTGTGTGTAAGGTATGTAATGGTCTTATTCTCATCTAGACTCCCTTTCTCATGAAACGTTGGACCAGAAGATCTTTCAAAGTCACTTCCGACCTGGGGTGTTCCATGATTCTGTGATTCTATGGTAAATAAAGTATCAGTTGAAATAATTTAGAGGCAAGATTTCTAACTGTTTTGTATTCAGAAGCTTCTAATCCTACTACAAATTAGGACTCGTAAATTTAGCTGTATTCCTCCAGTCAGTAGGGATTTTACTTCATGTAGGCATCACATGCTTTTCTTACCTCTGCACTGCTAACTGCATGTAAACCAGTGATCTGCACATTACCAAGCTGAGTGTTGTAGCTCTTTATCCATAGTGTTAAAGGCAATTCCCTGTATAGTTGAGTAACTATGTCCACACTCCACAGTACCTGCTTCTGGTGTCTCTGTGGCTCTAACACATAAGGATACCCTGAGAGACTGCCAAAGCACTAATGTCCCTCATTTATGCTGCTGAATTCTTTCCACTTTGTTATAAATCATCATCATGAGAATATCCTGGACACTTTATCTAAA
The DNA here is from genome assembly GCF_028858705.1 of Grus americana. Classification (NCBI taxonomy): domain Eukaryota; kingdom Metazoa; phylum Chordata; class Aves; order Gruiformes; family Gruidae; genus Grus; species Grus americana. Next base: position 176,504,585 of record NC_072852.1, read on the forward strand.
ATATGACTATATCCCATGTTTATCAACTGAGTTAAATCCTAGATTTCCACTGCCTACCATGGCTAAGGATCACAAATGTAAACATGTATCATTGGTATCTCAAATCAGTGACACCCATCTATAAACTCCTCAAACGGTGTTAACCTAAAACTTATTCCCATTGTGAATCTTTTAGGAAGTTTCTCATAAAACTTCTTTCTTCAGATTCAAGTCCAGCTTCCAGAGAGAATATGTTTCTTTCTGAACAGCTAGGAGCCAGGTGACCAGTGAGTGGAGTATATGGAAAAAAAAAACCCAAACCAAACCAAAAACAGTTTTAAAACTGTTTGTATGGAGTTTCAAAAAGAATTATTTTAGAGTGATATACTTCTGGCAATTCTCTGTGGTTTTTATTCAATTTAATCTGAAAATTAACCCTTATGCACTGGTGCTTATCTATAATTGAGTACTGCATCATATAAAGGTTTTCTATAATGCTAAAAAAGTATTTTAAAATTATTTCCAAATTAAAATTAAGATATAACAAAGTTTCAACAGAGAATTATTGAGAGCTGGAGGTTAAAATCTATTACCAAAAGGTGAAATTTTTTCTACTATGCTTTATACTTAAGTATATGTCAAATAAAACACTCTTGTCATTTTCATTGCATTGAAAATTAACTGATATCTCTCTGGAGGGAGGCCAGGTCAAAATTAAAAGCTAATCATTGGACCTTTGAGAAAAAAAGATTTGGGTTCCTTAATTTTAAATTCACTAAAAATGATGAAGTCATAGACTGCAAAGATTATTAACAGATTAGAAAGATTGTACTGAGAACCTCTTAAAATGAAGGCTTAAATTTATAGCCTGAGTTTTTATGATCCCTCATTTAACTTTCAAGGTGCAGTAATTATATTGGCAATGTAGTCAGACTTGAGTAATAGGATATCAAACAATGTAATTCAAAATTCAATAGAAGAATTTAGGAGAAGCCAATCAGTATTAATATATTAAAAGGAAAGTATCATGAAGCTGAAAATGGAATAATAAAACCTGCAATGTTGCCATAGAACTTTAGTTTAATTTTACTCCTTTGATTTGTCTGAAACCATCTGCTAAACTAAAATAGTTTTTATTTCTTCATTCAAATCAAACTAGAAAGATTGGTGGCTTGACCAATATAAGAAATTATTTCATGTTATAATAGGTAAGATTTAGTTACTTCCTTTCAATAGTGTTCCAAGCACAGAGAACCTATTTGAATTTGTGTTCATTTTCACTCTTAAAGGATTCAGGGAGAGGAAAAGTTTGGTGGGAGCCTTAAACGTTGTTAGCGATGAAGTATTTTAGATTATTTACTTGAATTGTTCATTTACAAGCTTATTATAAATATTTTTTCCTGTGATTTTTAGTATCATTCTTCACTGAGAGTCAGTTAACAAACAAGTTAAGAAACAAAAAAATAATGTTAAGCTGACATTTTATTTTGTCAGTTTTTCAAAAACTCTAAGAAACTAGTTTTTGTGGCTGAAAGGTACCACAGTTGCCCTCAATTTTCAGCAGTATTTTTAAATGAAATTTGAATAAACCCATTTTAATCTTTTAAAAGATCAAATAAAATTAGTACATGCAAAACAAAGCAAAACCACTAAAGACAGTTTGTGAATATGTATTTTTTGACATGATATGACAAACATAAACATAATCACAGAATCACAGAATGGCTGAGGTTGGAAGGGACCTCTGGGAGTCATTTGGTCCAACACTTCTGCTCAAACAGGGACAGCTAGGGCCAGTTGCCTAGGAACATGTCCAAATGACTTTTGAATACCTCCAACGAGTGTGCGAGGGCCCAGTCATCCTCACAGTATAAAAGTGTTTCTTGATGTTCAGAGGCAAACCCCTGTGTTTCAGTTTGTGCTCTAGTCCTCTCATTGGGCAACACTGAAAAGAGCCTGGCTCCATCCTCTATGCACCCTCCCTTCAGCTATTTATGCACAAGATGCCTGAGCCTTCTCTTCTCCAGGCTGAATTGTACCAGCTCTCTCAGCCTTTCCTCACAGGAGAGATGCTCCAGTCCCCTCATCATCTTCACGACCCTTCATTAAATTCTCTACAGTATGTCCATGTCTCTCCTTGAGCTGAGGAACCTAGAACTGGACACAGCACTCCAGGTTTGGCCACACCAGTACCGAGTAGAGGGGAAAGGTCCCCTCCCTTGACCTACTGGCAATACTTTGCCTAATGCAGTCCCGAACACTGTTAGCCTTCTTTGCAGCAAGGGTACGCTGCTGGCTCCTGTTCTGACAAGCGGCTTTCCAGCTGGGTAACACCCAGCATATATTGGTGCATGGATATGCATACCTATGCACATTTACTTACTCATTTATTTAATTCTTTTATAGTAGAATGTTTCTGTGAACTTTTTAGTTAGAAGTTGAGGTGGGCTGACCCTCAGGTGCCCCCCAAATCCGCTCTATCACTGCCCTCCTCAGCTGGACAGGGGAGAGAAAATACAATGAGAAGCTCGTGGGTCGAGATAAGGACAGGGAGAGATAACTCATCAATTACTGTCATGGGCAACACAGACTCAATGTGGGAAAATTAATTTAATTCATAACCAATCAATTCAGAGTAGAGTAATGAGAAAATACAAACAAATCTTAAAAACACCTCCCCCACCCCTCCCTTCTTCCCAGGCTCAACTTCACTCCCAATTTATCTCCCTCCTCCCCCGCAGCAGCACAGGGGGACGGAAAATGGGGGTTGTGGTCAGTTGATCACACGTTGTCTTGGCCGCTCCTTCCTCCTCAGGGGGAGAGGGAGACAGTCCTCCATGAACTTCTCCAACGTGAGTCCTTCCCTCGAGCTGCAGTTCTTCATGAACTGCTCCAGCATGGGTGTCCCACAGGGTCACAAGTCCTGCCAGCAAACCTGCTCTGGCGTGGGCTCCTCTCTCCATGGGGCCACAGGTCCTGCCAGGAGCCTGCTCCAGTGTGGGATTCCCACGGGGTCACAGCCTCCTTCAGGTGCCTCTCCCTGCTCTGGCGTGGGGTCCTCCATGGGCTGCAGGGGAATATCTGCTCCACCATGGGCCTCCATGGGCTGCAGGGGGACAGCCTGCCTCACCATGGTCTTCTCCAGGGGCTGCAGGGGAATCTCTGCTTGGGTGCCTGGAGCACCTCCTCCCCCTCCTTCTGCACTGACCTGGGTGTCTGCAGAGTTGTTCCTCTCACATCTTCTCACTCCTCTCTCTGGTTGCAATTGCTCATGGTTTTTTCCCTTCTTAACTCTGTTACCCCAGAGGCACTACCACCGTGGCTGATGGGCTTGGCCTTGGCCAATGGTGGGTCCATCTTGGAGCTGGCTGGCATTGGCTCTGTCAGACACAGGGGAAGCTTCTAGCAGCTTCTCACAGAAGCCACCCCTGAAGCCCCCACACTGCTACCAAAACCTTGCCACGCAAACTCATTACAGAGGTGAAAATCTATAGGTGTGGAAAGATATACCCATTAAGATCTGGCTAGAATAGCTAAAGATGTTCACACCTTGTTCCCTGATGACTGTCCTGAACCATCACCTAATGATTACCTTCCCTGTGACAAGTGATGTAGTGATTACCATCCCCACAGCTCAGGGAGCAAAACAGTTCATCTGAATCCTCACTAATTCTATATATGCAAAAGTCTAACCTTGTCTGCGGTTGAAGCTAAAACATAAACTTCTAGCCCTGAAGGCAAACAGTATAGAAGAGTTTATATCCATGAATTCTCCTTATCTTTCTCTCCTCCTTTCCCAATACAGAATGTTTTTTTCTATGCTTCATGTGCCATTCCCTGACTCAGGCTGTACCTGGAGGCATTCAATGCAGTTCATCAGCATGTTCGAGCCTCTGCTTTCCCTTATTTTGTTTACTAGTGATGTAATCACATTTGCTAAGATGAAAAGCTTGTTTTCTGATTGTCTGTACACAGTGTAATGTCTCTGTTAGTGTTGAGGTTACAGCATGAGCCAAGAACATGTGCAGATTATATTGGGCAAAACTTTATTTTTATGGTGTTTCTTAAGAATGTGAGAAGTTGCTAATGACAGTTGGGCTGCTGAAGGAATTTACAAGCAAGAATTAGGAGTTAAGACAGAATACTCAGTGCCTAGAATAGCATGACTAGTAAATAATGAGCCTGTTTTATTTTTTTTGTTTTAATGTTTCTCAGCAAAGATGTGCATGATAAAAAGAGCACAAATATTTACTTGCAGAAATGGTTAAGTTAAAGATAACTCATACTCCACCAGTACCAGTGCTGTGTTTATAATGGATGTTTTTTGCAACTACTTGTGATAGTAGATCATTGGTTAACTATGAAAGCTAAAAATTAGCATAGGGTAAAGCATAGATATTATTGCCTTTTTCTCTGCAACACTTTTAATAATATCACTTTCTTAGGCTTGCAAATCACATCAGTAGGATAATGCATAGTCTTTGAGCATTAAATACACTGTCACTCAGATCCAGTGAAACTAATATAAGCATCTAAATTAGGTTTCTTGCCCAGGGACAGAAACAATCCAGTCCTTATAAAGGGAAGTACTTAAATACCCTGTAAGTCACTGGAGAGAAAGTGAACTGATCCACCTGGCTTCTGTTCTTATTTATACAGGGATGTTGTAGGGAACCTGTAGGAAACACTAAGCCTCTAAATCCCCTCAGAATGCACATATTACATCTGGCCGTACATGATTTTTAAAGTGTATATGAATATGCATATAATAATCTAGAAGAAACCCTTTAAATCCTAGCTTGGATAATTGACGTTGTAAGGCAAACTTGTAAATTCCTTCCACAGCTCAGCTGGCATTTGGAAAAGAGGTATTTCTCTGTAGTACTAAAAATACAATTAACGAGGCAGTTGTCAGACAGGTTCATCGAGTTCTGACCTTTTCAATGTATATTGGGCTAGATGAAACAATTGAAGGATCCTTTGCTTAGCAAAAATGGAGGGCATCACTATATGTCAGTCAATCTCTGACTTTCTCCTTCAGAGCAGTGTGATTGTTAGTATGAAGTGATAATCTTTTTCAGTTCTCTAACCATCTCTAGCATCACTAAAGAAATGCAGCTGATATGAATTCATACCTGACCAGAGTTCTAGGTTTTTTAGAGCGGTTCTCACCTACTGGTCTGGGGTAAATGCTAAGTACGTGTGTATATTCAGTCATCCTCTACAACATTTTGTGAATTCTTTCAATCATTTCTAAATGAATTGGATGTCAGGAGATTATAACTTGCATCTGAAAGGACTGAAGGTATGATTCAATTTCTTATTCACCTGTGTGTGTAGGCTTCTACACATCAAGTAGATTCCTGACCTCCCACTGTAGGCAATGAAGTTCTAGTGCAGTTCCCAGCACATAAGAACAAACCTATGTGCCAGTTGGAGAGGTGTCATGGATTATCATGCTGCCTGGCTCCAAGCAGATTTTCTGGAAGTGTTCCCTCATAAATCCAGTGCCATATTTACTGGTGCTTTGTGGATTCTTAGACACTATGTGGCATCTGAAATGGTGCTAAATGCTTGGGTTTATGCACGTGAATTAAGCAATCATTTGATTTGCAAGTCAACTTGTATCAGAATAATATAAGTTTGGGAATGTAAGGAAGTTTGACAATATTTTTAATGTAATTTTTCTGCAAAGTCAAGTAAATAAAAATAAACTGATCACATTAAGAATTAATAACTTCTCAGTCCATAAAAAAGGAGGTTTCAGGCAAGCTTCTAGGGCGATCTCCATAGTCTTCTATTAGCTTATCAGGGTAGGAGAAATTTGAGCCTGAAATTTCACTTGCTTGTGAAATGGCAATTAGTTGATTTTAGTCAGTACAGGCAGAATATGCTCTCATTTCTCTACTTTTCTTATATAGATTGTGCAGTACAGCTAATTTTTTTCTTTTTTTCTAACAACTTCTCTGGCTGTGGAAGTGTCTTGTCAGCAGGTATTTTAGAAATATTTAGAACTCTGGTAGTTCAATGAAGTGTGCAGATATGATCCAAGGGGACCTTTTTTGTCTTTTACCTAATTCTATAATTGTTCAAAAGTCCTGTCAATATGGCTGGCATTTCTTGTGTAGATAAGCGACAGTGTGAAAATTTGTAAACAGCAAAAATGATAACCATTCAACACAGTTATGTGTGACATTCATTTCTAAATATGGTTTTATGTCAGCAAAGTTTAGTAAATACCAGTAAATATCAGTACAGTATCAGTAAATGATTTGAAGCTGTCATGAGATGCTGTTCAAATAAAAAGTTGTGGCAACATAATACTATAATACTTTTCTTTATCCTACACACAGGCAACTTACCTGACTTTTTATTCAGTGTCTCATGATATACTGAGCATATGATTTTCTACTAAATCTGTTTGGGAACATTCATTTAGTGGAAGAGTAGATTTTCACTAGGTAAATTACTTTTGCATGTGATCATAAAAATATTGGGGAATGACAATGATGAATAGAAAATGCAAACCTTTCCTCTCCTTATATTAATTCTGCATTGCCAAAGGTTGAGAACAATGTTTTGATAAAAATATTCTACTTCTGTTGCTCATTCTATGCAGTTCTTTCTATGTGAAACATTTATTCTCATAAATGTCCCTATTAGAATGTATAGAGTGTGTCCATGTGAAAACACCTATTTATTGATACATTAGATTGTATTAACTGTCCAAATCAATTATAAGCGCTGATCATATAAATAGGAGAATGTCTTTCCTTAACCTTCAAAACAACACCATTTTCAGTGCATACTTAAATGTGTAATACAGTTTTATTTGCATAAAATGATATCTTGAGTTTTGAGAAGACATGTTTTTACAAGGTCATATTATTTATAGTCATTGTTTGGCACCTTTCTATCTTTTTCTGTCTTGATGACTGCCAGATTGTTGATTATATCAGATTGTTGCAGAAACTGCTCAATGTGTGTGTGGCTATTCAGTCATCCTATTTGGCAACATATTTTTAAGTTCTTTCAATAAATTTTAACTGATTAGGATGCCGGGATATTACGAGTCATATCTGAAAATCCTGTATGTTCAATGAACCTACTTAAAGTAAATGCAATGGGAATGGATCAAATGACAGTGGTGTTCCCTGTACCATTTTCCAGTTCGAACTCTGGTTTACGCTCATTTTTTAATCATACAAATAAACTGCATCATAATAGCGTGCATGGATCTCAGCAATGAAAATTAGCATAACTTTCAGTAAAGCTCCACTGTCATTTAGGCATCTACTTGATATGCTGAGACTTGCCAACATGCTTAACACCCAGCTGTTCATAGCAATTTTAATGAAAGTGGATAGGTGCTAAGCACTTTTGAAAGTCTACCAGTGTAGTTTATGTTCCTAAACAGAGCTGCAAGTTGCTGACCACTTTTAGAAATCTTGTTTTGAATATCTTTTCAGTTATTTGTTTCCCTTAGACATGTCCTAGCTGTGTTTTCATCTACAAGTACACAACGTGACAATTGCCATCAGATTCAAACTTGTCGTGGTTTAGCCTGGCAGGCAGCTAAAAAAACCACACAGCCGTTTGCTCACTGCCCCCCTCAGTGGAATGGGGGAGAGAATCAAAAAGAAAAAGGTAAAACTCATGGGCTGAGGTAAAGACAATTTAATAGGACAGAAAAGGAAGATTATTGTAATGATAATAGTAATAATAACAATAATAATCATAACAATAATTAGAATATACAAAACAAGTGATGCACAAAGCAATTGCTCACCACCCAGAACCAATACTCAGCAAGTTCCTGAGCTGCCCACCGTCCAGACAACTCCCCCAGTTATATATGGAGCATGTTGTCATATGGTATGGAATATCTCTTTGGCCAGTTTGGGTCAGCTGTCCTGGCTGTGTCCCCTCTCGGCTTCCTGAGTGTCCTCCGCCTTCTCGTTGGCAGGGCGGTATGAGAAGCTGAAAAGTCCTTGACTGCTTGGCAACAACTACGAACATCAGTGTGTTATCAACATTATTCTCATCCTAAATCCAAAACACAGCACTACACCAGCTGCTAGGAAGAAAATTAACTCTATCCCAACTGAAACCAGGACAAAACTGCACTATATGTAATGAACGCTGTTTCACTCTCCAGTAATGTATTTTGCTCATGAGTGGCAAGAGCAGCAAAAATCCAGTGCTGCTGTTTTTTTAAATGATTTTGTGAAGTTTATCATGTAGCAGTGGGTTCTATTTTGAATAATGAGGACAACAAAGAAATAGGAGAGAGAATTTTTATCATAGGAGAAAAACAAGATTTCTGCAGACTTCACAGTTCTGTTGGGATCTGAACAAGGTAGCAAGACCTTTCGAAGTGGGCCACAAATACCCCCAAACCAGAAAGACATGAAAATCTGTCAGTGGAGTAGATTCAGCCTGTCTGCCCAGGAACTATGTTGTAGCTACCTAGAGATCAGCATGCTGTACAGTCCCTAGAAGGCACAGCTTAAATTGCACACCTAATTATCCTGAAATCTTGACTTTCTGAGTCAAACCCAGCTGTCTTAAGTTTACCATGTTATAATGTATAACATTTTCATACCTATTTAATGTGAGGAGTACTTATTTTCTACTTATAATCACAGAATCACAGAATGGTCAAGGTAGGAGTAGACCTCTGGAGGTCATATAGTCCAACCCCTGTGCTTAAGTAGGGCCACCCAGAGCCACTTGCCCAGGACCATGTCCAGACAACTTTTGAATATCTCCAAGTATGAAGACTCCACAACATCCCTGGGCAACCTGTGCCAGTGTTCAGTGACCCTCACAGTAAAAAAAGTGTTTCTTGATGTTCAGATGGAATCTCCCTGATACACTTTGTGCCCATTGCTTCTGGTCCTGTGACTGGGCACTACTGAGAAGAGCCAGATTGATAAGATCCCCCTTTTGTCTATGCTGGACAGTCCCATCTCTCTCAGCTTTTCCTCATAGGAGCAAGATGCTTCAATCCTTTAACCATTTAAGCAACCTTTCACTGGAGTCTCTAGTTTCCCATATTTCCCTTATCTCTCTTATACTGGGGAGCCCAGAACTGGACAAGCACTCCAGGTGTGGCCCGACCAGTACTCAGTAGAGGGGAAGGATCACCTCCCTCAACCTGCTGGCAATTCAGCAGCCCAGGACACCTGTTAGCCTTTTTTGTGGCAAGGGCACATTGCTGGCTCCTGTTCAAATTAATGTCCACCAGGACCCCAGGTCCTTTTCTGCCAAGCTGCTTTCCAGCTAGGTGGCGCCCAGCATATACTGCGGTTTGAGTGTTCTTCTTCCCTAGATGCAGGACTTTGCACTTGTCCTTGTTGAACTTCATGAGGTTCCTGTCAGCCCCTTTCTCCAGCCTGTTGAGGTTCCTCTGGATGGCAGCATAACCCTCCCAGTCACTGTCAACCACTCCCCCCAGTTTGGTGTCATCAGCAAACTTGCTGAGGATATACTCTTCCCCATCATCCAGATCAGTAATGATTTCTGTAATTCAGTGTAGAGGTATCTAAGCTAGTTTTAGAGTAACTAGCTTATCAGAATAGTAACATTGTGAGACCTAACCCTAGCAAAGATTAAATTATCCTTCTATATGGCAAGTTTTACTGCTGGTTGTCGGTGTTCCATATATCGTGCCTTTAGAGATCATGCAAACATAACTCATTGAACGTAGCGAAGGCAAAGATTAATCACTACTCTCAGCAATTGTTAACAACAGGTGGGTTTAAAAGGAGAAACCTTTATTGCTCTTGACAATTGCTCATTTGAAATATGTCACTTTTAACTAAAGAAGGAAGGAAAAAGGGATTGCAAATGTTTGGACTGGTACAATGGAGTACCCTGAATGGTCTTCCTGGAAAAAGGGTAATGAGAGGTCTAAGAGATGGGTTGGATTTCCCTTCTCTAATGTTAAGTTCCTATTTTTGCAGTGCAGTGCTGTTTTCTGCATCCTTCCTTCTCCCTTAAATTAATTCTGCATAATAGAAAAACACATAATCAGAAACATTTTCTTCTCTAGTTCTAGTTGAGCCATCAACATTTCATGCCTATTTCTAAGACCTGAAGATCGTATTTGAAACAGGAGAACATTATTTAGGGAAAAGATGTTTCTTTTGTATTCCATTTCTTTGTACTTCTCTCTTATAGGAGTTTTATCAAAATTACATCAATTTTGGTAGACTACACTTAACTACAGTTAACAGGGAACTACAGTTAAAAATAAAAAATCCAGTAATTTTCAAATGTAGGCTATTACCTGTTACTGATTGAATAACATTGGTGTTCCATTTGTTGGCATCTGTCATGCTTTTATGTAATCTTCTATTCAATTTATCACTTTCAGAAGAAAAAAAAAATAGATTCAGAAAAGCTTCAAATAAAAACCAAAGGAAACTAGACAATAAGAATATTTTATCATAGCCCAATCTTTTTGTTGCTTCTAGTGTTGGGGTAAATTTTTTTATGTTCTATATTTTTAATGTGATTTTTTTGTTCATCTCCCTTATGAATGCAATTTGACCTCTAGAACTTCTCTTACTTCTAACCCTATTGCAAAATATGCATGGGTCTCAGGATTTTATTACTTTTTTCCTCAAGAATTAGAAAAGAAAAAATACAAGGTACTCTAAGAAAGATTCATCCCACTGAAATTTAGATATCTAGAACGTAAATATCTAAAATATGAGATAGATATTTACTTTAAGAAGGGATTTATCTTGAAATAAAGATTTTTTTTTCTTTCATTTACTGGGGAGAGCGCCTAGCATGATGAGGTTAAATGTAGATCTCTGCATCAGTATAATTAAGTGTGTAGAAAGCTTGCATCTTATATGTTGCACTCCTTATTTTGGCCTCCTTATATTTGTAAAATACCTATGTGGTGGGTTGACCCTGGAGGGCACATGGAGGAAGGGGAGAAAAAGTACAACGTAAAGCTTATGGGTCAAGATAAGGACAGGGAGAGATCATTCACTAATTATTGTCACGAGCAAAACAGACCGAACTTAGGGAGGGAATTCATCTAATTTATTACTAAGCAAAACAGAGTAGAGGAATGAGAAATAAAATCAAATCTTAAAACACCTCCCCCCACCCCTCCCATCTTCCCGGGCTCAACTTCACTCCCGGCTTCAACCTTCCCCCCCCTCAGCGGCACAGGGGGACGGGGAATGGGGGTTGCGGTCAGTTCATCACACAGTGTTTCTGCCGCTCCTTCCTCCTCAGGGGGAGGACTCCTCTCATCGTTCCCCTGCTCCAGCATGGAGTCCCTCTCACGGGAGACAGTCCTTCACAAACTTCTCCAACGTGAGTCTCTCCCACGGGCTACAGTCCTTCACAAACTGCTCCAGCGTGGGTCTCTCCCATGGGGTGCAGACCTTCAGGAGCAAACTGCTCCAACATGGGTCCCCTACAGGGTCACAAGTCCTGCCAGCAAACCTGCCCTGGCGTGGGCTCCTCTCTCCACGGGGCCACAGGTCCTGCCAGGAACTTGCTCCAGCATGGGGTTCCCACGGGGTCACAGCCTCCTTCAGGTGCCTCCACCTGCTCCGGCGTGGGGTCCTCCACGGGCTGCAGGTGGAATCTCTACACCCCCTCATCCTTTCTCCATGGGCTGCAGGGGGACAGCCTGCTTCACCATGGTCTTCACCACGGGCTGCAGGGGGATCTCTGCTCCAGCGCCTGGAGCGCCTCCTCCCCTTCCTTCTGCACTGACCTTGGTGTCTGCAGAGTTTTTTACATCTTCTCACTCCTCTTTCTGGCTGCAAAAGCTCCCTCTAACTTGTTTTTTTTCCCTTCTTAAATATGTTATCACAGAGGCGCTGATTGGCTTGGCCTTGGCCAGTGGTGGGTCCGTCTTGGAGCCGGCTGGCATTGGCTCTATCAGACACAGGGGCAGCTTCTAGCAGCTTCTCACAGAAGCCACCCTTGTAGCCCCACCGCTACCAAAACCTTGCCACGCAAACCCAACACAACCTAGATTGATAAAAATCATTGTGAAAAGACATCACTAGAGGTAGAAGCTAGGGGAGGAGAGGAGTAAAAAAATTACTCTTTTCCTAAACTGAATAACATGTGAATCAGTAACACATCACAGTGATAAGTTGGTCAAATTAGTACCAGTTTCAAGATAGACCCAATAGTATTAGTAGTCCAACAAAAGTCAGTGTGTGTGCCAAAAAAGTGTGGGCATATTTACAAATTGAGTTAAAATTAAAGTTTGAAGAGTATGATAAAAGATAACAAGGGATCACTTATAGAAAATAATATTGAAGATTTTAATAAATGGGCTCATTAAATCATAAGCTTTGGGGAAGTCTTAATGTTGTGAAAGTGATTTCAGCACCACAGTTTAATTACTTACCACAGATGCTACCAATGAATATTGCAATCCCATTACTTAGTTTATTCAAGAGAGTGGGGAAAAAACCCAGTTTCTTCATTTTTATATCAAATGTAAAGCCTCAGAGAATGCATGTTTGTGTGATATTTTTTGTTTACCTAATATATTCATTTTGGTAACCTAATGATATGTTAAGGAAAACAAACTTCAACTATGGTATATTCTTTTTGGTTTAGTTTGGTTTTTGTATCCTGATGTGGGGGAGGAATAGGGAGGACTCAGGATTGTAAGTGAAGGGTAGAAAGCCAGTTTAAAATTTCTTCTGAATATGAAATTATTTTCAATGTGTGGGGAAAAAGTTGGAATGGCAAATCAATTAAACACTGAACACATTTCCTCTGCCAGAGACTGTGATTAACAGATTAGTAGATGTCAGAGTTTGGTTGTTAGACAGAAAACACAATTAGATTTCTTTCCAAAATTCCGGTCCAAGACCGTTCACTATTATTGCTATGTCATTGATCTCTTTGCGATATATTATCACCTGCATGCATACACAGATCACAGACTTGCAGACAGACTCATGAAAGCCTATTGTGTCTAAGCAGTAAATCTTAATGCAGATTATTTGTAATAGAAATGATTAGCTGTATCTTTCAAGAAAGAACTGGTGTAGAGTTTCTTAAAGATCCTTAAGTCTGCTGTGTCTTATTGCTGAGGAGAAAATAACCTTTCTCTGAGAATACAGAAATCTGAGGGATTTAGTATAGTCTCTTTCTTTGTGAGTTAGTTGAGCAGCTGGCTTGACTGACTCAGTCAAACATTATGAATAATTTAGTCCATGCGCAACACAAATATTGAATTTCATGTACTGAATATTTGTGTTACTATAGAAAAATGCCTGGAAATCATCTCTGAGCTAAAACTGGTTTACTGAAATCATTAATTAAACATGGATAAGAAAGAAAGAATTCCAAACAAATCCAGAATGTTCGATGAGCTGAAAGAAAATGGTAGAAAACAAAACAAAACAAGACATGCTAAATTAGAGAAATTATTAATTGTGAATATATTTCATTATTTTATTTCTAAGCCAATATATTGAAACAGTTGTTCTAAAACCAAGTAAAACCACAAAAAGATAAATTAGGTATAAGCTTTTGTTTAAATTTCAATTTAAGGCTCCTAATTACAAAACAGTCAAATAAGTAAAGCAGATGATTATGTTGGATTTAGCTCAATTCACTCAATTTCTAGCAAAACAAAAATGTCTTTAAGTAATATTGCTAAGATTCAGTTGGATAAAATGGGATTCAGAAATGGAGTTTAAACTTCAGCTCCATACATGATCAGTTTGTGTCCTTGTGATCTCTACATTTAGGAGTACAGAAAAGATAACAACTGCTGTATTTTTTAAAAGACTTAAAGAAGAGAGTGAGGGAATGTTTAAGTGTTTTAATCTACTTTAGTTAAAAACTATTTGCAAATCAGGATCTAGATAAAGAATCTGTTGGTAATAACTTAGCACATCCTCAAAGCACAAAAATTGGTGGAAAATAATTTTATGACTGCAATACATTTTTATTTTCCTTTCAAAATACAGTAATTTAAAAGTAAGAGTTAAAAGAAGTGGTAAAATATATTTGTAGTAAATTTATAATTATATGATTCCTGAAGTTGTACCATCTGCTATGCAAAATTAAGTGAATTGTTTATGTACAAAACTGGCCCAATTTTCAAATTAGTATATAATTTCTGATGTCTTTTTCTAAGCAGTATTCTAAATTTTAATCTAAATTTTAAAGGAGTTTTTTTTTACTATGTTGTTGTTCTCTGAATATAATTCTTAAACATGTTAATAATGTGTGTTTAATCAATAGCCCCAAATGCTTCCAGTTACTCACGTAAACAGTGCAAACATGCTTCTGTTCTCATTCCTGTTGTCTTAGTATTTTTTGCATGACTAATTAATTTGATATGTATAAAAATAAAATTTGTTGTGTATTTTTCCTTATTAGAAAATATTACCAATGACTGAAATATCTCAGTCATTTTACCTGAGAATAGTTAATAATATTATTAGTGGAAACCATTTAAAGCTCTAATGCAGTCATTTCAATTAATATCTTGCATTGTCAAGAGAGCCATAATTCTCTCTTACTTAAATCTGTTTTTTTCAAGTATAGATGCTAAGCAGGAAATTCACTTCATATTGCAGGAGCAAAAATTAAAGTTAAATCAAAAGAAGCAAGCCATACTTTAATTCTATTCCCCAGTACCTTTCTGTAATTAATTTCATAATTATCTTTCATTTCTACTTTGGACAAAGGAAGAAAATTATTTTAGAACTAACCTATAGTAATGGAGAATTCTTGATGCTGAGATACTTTTATCCATTTTTTCAAGCATGGAAGCACTTTAAAACAAAAGCTATGCAGGAAGGATGTTTAAGGTTGGAGAAGCTGGTCAGAAAACGGGCTGTAAATTTTCAACTGAAATAGGAGAAGTAAGAAAAATTATAAAGAACTGGGATATATTTTCTGCAGAAAAAACCCCCATGTTTTGTAAAAAGTTTTAAATTCTGAAGATATCAGTCCAAAATTCAAAACCTGTTAATTTGAAAGTTATGTTTATTCATGGAAAGTTCTTTCTGTCTTGGAGAAGAAAAAAATTCACACTTGGTTCTCCTTCTTTTTTGTAATATATAGAGTATTATGTATGTGTTTTCAATGCTGTGTGTCTTTGTCTATAAAAGACATCATAAAAAAAGTAAAATAACATTTTGACATACATGGGAAACTAGGCAGGCAGAGTTTGATAATTTTTGATGTCGTGTCTCTTGTCACCGAAAGCCTACTCATGCATCTTTTTGAGCCCCACAAAGAGCATTTGCATGTACACTTTTATTTTTGGGTATATGCCAGGGAGTCAAATAATTAAATTGAATCTCCTTGTAATGCCTGGTAGATAATCAGCATAGATGTGAAAAACATACATGGCCTCTTAAAAAATGCCTGTTTGTGAAAACTTATTGGTAATTGGTTAACTCAAAATTACTTATAACATCATACTTCCTAGTGATAAGTGCTAAGTCTGAGTTTTCTCTGTTCATATTATATTAATTTTCAGAATTTTCAGGATGATTTTCCTAATATACTTTGTGACACTAAGTAGATAAAATGATTTAGGATAAAACTTAATATAATGAGGTTTGGAAATCATCTGGAATGTGTTAACCTAGATTAAAAATTAGGAGTCTGCATTGGAAAATCAAATTCATTTGAGCAAAGCCTATCATGCCTTCTAGAAAAAAGGCAACACCTTTGATATTGTGTTTCATTTTTCAACCTTATTGGACTTATAATTAAAAAAAAAAAATCCACAAAAAAAACTTCCATCACTTCTAGAAAAGAAAGTTAAAAAGTGCTTTATTACCTAGATCATGCAAAGCAGCATTCATTCTTTTCTAGCTAATTTTTAACAAGATTTATAATAATATAAAATCACAATTTATGTGAAAGCCTTTTATTCCTGATTTAAACCTTCGTAGTGAGATTAGCATTTAAATTATCTGCCATCAATTTTATTTAAGTTTTTAATAATGGCTGATGTCTATTCAATACCTGTAGACTAAACCAAAGATCTTGTTCGTATCAACCATTGTTTTAATACCAGAAAAGATATGGATATATTTGTTCAGGCAGAATCCTTAATTAATTGATGCATGACCAAATGTATTCATACAGAAGCAGATCCATTTGATATGCTGTTAATAATATAGGCTCAGTATACTAGTGTTTCTACCTATAAGCTCTAGTTTAAGTGGAAATAATGAAGTTTGACATCAGGCGGTTCTTGGAAAAAGAAATAACAAAACTATTTACAATCATTGCAGAATTGTCCTGAAAAACATACTGTCTCCAAGATCAATTTACCTATGAAAAATGTAAATGACAATTGCTGATCAATTGCCAGTTGCAGAACCTATGTTCAGTTCTCTCAAGGAAGTCTGTAAACATTTTTTGAAAATGGAGCATTTCAGCAAACTCCTAAGATGAAACACACACACACACACAAAAAGTAATTAACTCACTATTTTGTGTATCTCATAGATTCAAAAGTTTTTAAATAAGGATGTGAAGTTTAAACATTATTAAACAATTAGTCTTTATAACAAGAGCATTTGTATCCAACAGGAGTAGCTCAGAGATTATTGGTTTTGTAAAAAAGACTAGCACGTTGAGGGACTTTTTTTTCCTTCATGTTTGCAGTGGAGCATAAATAGGCTGATATTTCTTAAAATGGCTATATTCAGTTTTAATCAGAATAACAATGAGTTAAGTTGAAATCTACAGTTACGATAGTATTTACAGGCATTTCTTGCAGTTGTCTTACAGACAGAAAATACAAAGTGTCAATTTATTCTTTTTACCACATTAGGCAACTGAAATACTCCCATTCATATACCAATACAATGATGTAGGAATACTGACTTCTTTTTCTACAAGCTTTAGACAGCTGAAAAGATTCTTCTAATTGGAGTTTTGTCCAAAGGTGCATAGGGTTTCCTAACAGTTAGAGCAGCATAAGCATGGTAAGGCTTTGAAAGTGGACTGAGAACTCTTTAAAAAAAAAAGTTTTAAACCAGCACTTTTATACTTTCCAAGAATTCATACAAACCCTTTATTTGCTTTTCATTTTAATCTGTACAAAGAACAATCATGACCTTACGTTTCATAGGCGTATATTCTTTCCTGGTAGCTGCATTGCTATGATCATCAACAATAATCAGCCATAACAAAGCTGTACATGGAAGAAGACACATAAAAGGACAATGACGGCTAATCAAATATCTCTCTTGAAAACCATTCAATATGCAAACTTTAGGTCATTCTTTCTTCAGATTTTTGTTTCATATGGTAATGTGTTTCTCTGACTCAAGGTTGTCAAGTGACTTCAGATGAATTTTGGATCAAGAAAGAGACTTAAGGGCTTTATTTAACAAAATGTTCCATGAAAATCCACATTTCATTTACTCACAGTTCATTGAAAGGATTTTAAGCTTTTTGTTCTTTTGTTATGACTGTTAATACTATTAAGATAAGACTAATCCTGTGTTCTGCATAACATTAGCATGTAAGTTTCTGAGGGCACATGACTCTTTAGGGTGTGTTACAGGGAGAGTACATCTACATACTGGGATAATTTTTAGAGAAATGGAAGTTAACTTTCTGCCTACCATAAAATTAACATGTGTGGGGGTGCGAAATTTAATACTATTCAGGGTATAGAATAATTACGTGTTGTTGAGGACTGTTCAAGATTCTGAATCAAAATAAATAGACATAGGCAGATAGAGACCACATAAAGCATAATTTTGAATGTTGCTGTGCCCCTTTTGGCAGCAACTATCACTTGGAAAAAAAAGAAGATAAAAACTTTTGTATGTGCTTAGCATCTTACTTTGGCATGCAGGGAACACTTTCTCACTTTTTGTTCAGTTTTTATAGCCCTGGCACCTGTCCTGGAGGAAATACGCAAGTCTTTCCTTTTAATGGTAGGAATCCTGCGATGTTTCCTCATCTCCCCTTTTGGGTAATTATTGTGTCTGAGGCACAAACCAAGGTGGTGAAATTTGAGGTTTAGTTCATCCTGACTGAGCAAATATTCTCACATCTCACCCTTTTCACAAGGTAGGAAACTCTGCCTAAATAACAAGGGCATGTTCTGTGCCTCTTCAGGAGGATGAGGATACTATGAAGGTTTTGATGAGGCAGTTCTCTGGCTCTTCCATTGTTTTGTGGTCTCTTCCAAGAGTGGGGTGCAGGAGAGGGGAGGGTCATTATTTCCTTCCCAGGCAGGTAGCACCCTCTTTGTCCCTAGTAATGGCTGAATTTCATCCTAGATGCCTCACGTTCAACAGGGGAGAATGCGACCTGTCCCATCTCTCAGATGATGTAAAGTATGTGAGATTTAACTTTTCATTCCAGATCTCAAAATGAGTGTGCTTCACCAAGTTGAAGGACGCCTGCTATCTGCAGCATTGTGTTGAAAGCAATTTAGAAGTACAGCTGAGAAAGGACTTGGTGGGGGTTTTAACTGGGAAAAATGAGAAGCGTGATGACAGGAAGTTACTAAAAATGCTCAGGATATTGCAAGTCTGAAAAGTTCTATCAATGCTACAAGTAACTATGCTGAAGTAGCACTGACATGGGTCTCCTGAGAAGCGACAGCTCTGTGAATTTCCTCATGTTACAAAACCCAGAAATCTTCATTAAATGTTAGATCCAATTCTCTCTTAATGAAGTATGTCATAGCCATGAAATAGCAAGCTGAACGTATGATGGTTTCTAGGGAAACATCCTTATTAACTGAATTTCCTGATGAAGTGCATCCTGATTTAATAAAAATATATTGATTATTTTGATGTAATAAGGAAAGTTAACTATGGAGTAGAAAAACATTGAAGCTATTTATTGAAACTTAGACAGCATGAAACAGTCATCTTTATATGACTTTTGGTTTCTAAACAGTAGCTTTAATTTCAACTTTTTTTTTTTTTTCCTTCACACAATTTAGCCATTAGGACATTCAGAAATACAGTGTTTATCACAAGTCAGACCATGTACTAAAATAAAGGGGCAAGAGGGAGGAATGAATATATTTCTCAAATTTATTTTCCTCCTATCTTAACAGTTGGGAAAAGGCCTATGTTTTAACCATTAAGATTTTTTTTATTTTACTGTTACTTCTTTAGATAGTTAATATTTTGTTGTTGTTATTGACAAAAAAATTATTTGGCCATTGCGTAAAAATGTATTTGTTTGAGGGAAATAAGCACAGGTTTCTGTGTTTTTAAAAAAATTTATTTAGAAATGTTTTGTGGCTTTGGTTTGTTTTTTTTTAATTCTAGGATGAATTTCTAATCAGAAGGATAAAGACGTTCAGCCTTTATTTGTGGTTGGTACATGAAATCTCAGAAATGTTGGAAAGTACAGTATTCACTGATTATCAATTCTTTATTTGAAACACCTGGAACTGAAGTAGAAGATCTCATAGTGTTGTGGTTTAACCCCAGCCAGTAACTAAGCGCCTCACAGCTGCTTGCTCACCCCTCCCCTCCCCACAAGGAGATGGGGAGGAGAATGGAAAAAAACCTCTTGGGTTGAGATAAAGACAGTTTGATGGGATAACAAAGGAAGAGAATAATAACAATAACAATAACAATAACAATAATAAAAAACGAGTCACGCACAAATGCAATTGCTTACCACATGCAGAAAAACAAGAACCCGATGCCCAGTCTGTTTCCAAGTATCAATCCCATCTCCCGGCTAGCTTCCCCAGTTATATATATCTGGAGCATGAGGTTCTATGGCAGGGAATCTCCCTCTGGCCAGTCTGGGCCAGCTGTCCTGGCTGTGCTCTCCCAGCTGCTTGTGCACCTGGCAGGGCGTGAGAAGCTGAAAAGTCCTTGACTTTGTGTAGACACTACAACCACCTAGCAACAACTAAAAACATCAGTGTGTTATCAAAGTTATTCTCATCCTAAATCCAAAACACAGCACTATACCAGCTGCTAGAAAGAAAATTAACTCAATCTTAGCCAAAACCAAGATATAAATATTTCCTTTAAGAGCCTCGGCACAGATTGGAACATCAGAATAAAGAAGTAGCTGTTTGATAGGAAGTCAACAAATATGATTGTTGGACTTTGATCCTTACTGATATAAGAAGCTTACCATAAAAAGCCTTGTCATCAATTCCACTAATTCCATTAAGCATTAGAAAGTATAAGTAACTTAATATATTACCTCAAATTTGTGCAGGACAAACTGCTAATTTGATTTCTCAGCTTTGTTGTGCCTGTATTTTGTTAAATTAACTGTTGACATAGTACACTGTTTGGTTCACTAGTCCTAAATGTACATTAAATCATTTTGCAAGAGAAGGCATCAACCTGCCTAAACTCTGAACATGATTTGTCTTCAGATCTTTGATTTTTAATGTACTGAGCAGTGTGCTGGGAACTTCAAAGGGGAAAAAATTGCAAAAAGAGTATATTAAAAATCTTAATATTATGAAGTATAAATTAACCTAGTGTTGTGAAATATACTTACTACTGCTGTTTGTTAGCACACTTTAATATTCTTATTTAGTAACACTAGTTGCATAACACCAGAACATGCACACACACACACACACGAATCCTTATCATATCTAACATACAAAATGCTTGCTTTCAGTTTCCTGATAATCTGAAGTTTTGCAGCCCATCCATTGATATTGTGGGTGCCAAGATTATAAGGATACACTCTTTGAAAAGTTATTAAAAATAGCAGCTTAAGTACCTTCCTAAGAATTGTATTTTCCTCTATGCACTAGGGAAGGTAAATAAATTTGAAAATAAATTGGACTCTAACCATAGACTCAGTTTTCTTGTTGCTCAACTTAAATTAAGAAATACAGTAAAAATCCCAGTGATTATTCTGCTATTTTGTTCTGACCCCAGCTCAATAATATTAAATGTAAAACCAGATAGAAATACTGTATTCTCCATAATAACATTACAGTCAACGTGAAAACCCTCACCAGCTATGAGGGGAGAGAATAGAATCTTGATATTTAAATTCATGATGTTAGACATGAAGGTAGTAAATATTAGATCATAATACAGTTCAATAAATATGTCAGAGTGGTATACATATCAATGCACTTCCTGATAAAATTTTGAGAGGCTGCCATTTTGATTGAAAAATAGAAGACTTTGGGAGCTGGACATTTTCCTGTGAGAGAAGAAGTTAATATCAAAGTTTAAGAATGTTTTTGCATGTAACTTTATTTCATGTGCAATTAATTTGCAAATATTTATATCAAACTATTAACCATGTACAGTCACTCCTTTTTAAAAATGCTACCATCAAGGAACATAAATGTCTTTGCTGGTTTTTGCTTGTGTGTGTCTGTGTTCTGCCTGTGCCTCATACTATTTTAATAAGACTCTTGACAACTCAGCATCTTGAGTGTTCAGCCACAAAGCACTCATACTACATATGTAAGTATTCATCGCTTTAAGCTGACCATAGCGTTAATGCCTGTTTAGTGAACTTGTTTTTCCAAAAGAGACTTTTTCTTGTTAAAATTATCTGAAGTCTAGACAGAGGCAAGTATGTTTCTGAGGAGTAAACCCTCAATATAAGATAATTATGTATGTGATTTTGGCTCCCTCTTACTGAATTTCTGTGGCCAAATGAATATAGCCTTGGAGTATATAGATCAGTAGAAACTAATTAGTTTAAAAGATACGTATATGCTGGGGAGATGGCAGAATGCGAGTTTGTGACAAATCTAAAAGAGCAGTGGGTTTAATTTCAAATCTTTTATGTAACATTTCTCTGAGGCTCAATTAATATTAGCCAATCTCAATATTTTTCTTGCTTTTCCAGTCAGTTATTATCCTGCTGCTGCTGTTTCAAAGATGTTTTAGTAGTTTGTTAATACAATAATCATGTATTTATAAAAATGAATATGATAGATACTGTTGTTTTATTAGAAAATAATAGCAAATATAGTTTTGGAAAACAAATATGTGGAGAGACTTCTGTGCCTCATTTTCCATGTAAGATGAGAAAAGTCCCACGAGATGTAGAAAGTTGATATGACAATTTTAAAAAACTTAATCTGTGTAAATGAAATAAAGCATGAGCCATTCATTATTGATTAGGAGGAAAAACTGCAGACCTCATCCCTTCATTTGTTGTTAGATTAATCCAGATTTGGGACATATTGACAGCAATGTATTCAGAGATCCTGAAAGATATTTGAAGTCCCAAAAATATATCAATACATACATTTTCAGCCCCTTTGCATCTTATCTGTATTTTCCTTTCACACATTTATTTTTACTTTCATGATTGTGGGATCATTTGTGGTTGATGCTTAATCTGTTTGAAAACATTTATATAAAGCTATTAACCTGGACCATGTTCAGTGACATTTTCTGAAAACATTATCTTCAAGGAACATAGCTGTCTTTGCTTTCACATTTTCATTCTTTTAACTTTCTTGTATCTTAAGTGGTAAAACAACACTATTGTGTTTAGTCCATAGGTTTGGTGACCAAAATAAATGTTTTATGTTGGTTTAGCCTTCTCAACTGTACTTTTGTGATATAGCATTTATTATAGCATTTACTTCCTAAGAAGCAGAAGACATGACTATTAGGATTGCTACTTACTATTGTAAATTTATTATTTTTGCAGTTGTTGTGCAAACTAATAAATTCCATGGTTGCCTTTGTATTACTTGTTCCCTCTGCAAGCTTACAGAACAGAACAGAAATATTTCAGTTGGAAGAGACCTGCAACGATCATCTAGTCCAACTGCCTGACCACTTCAGGGCTGACCAAAAAGTTAAAGCATAAACACTGACAGGCTTGGGGCATCGACCACCCCTCTGGGAAGCCTGTTCCAATGTTAGACCACTCTGTCTGTAAACAAATGCTTCCTAATGTCAGGTCTACTGTTTGCTATGAACCTAGAGGCTTTGTGTGTATTGCTAGCTTTCCTATGCTAAATTCTCACACTTTTAATCTTATTCTTTCTCCCTGACACTAGCTCAATTACTTAGTGATGAGGGCTATTTGTACCTTTCTGTATTTCCTTCTAAGTTTCTCTTTTCCTCTCCCTTTTTTTTTTTTTTTTTTTAATTCACTGCCTGTTTTTCTCTTCATCGTATCAATATAGGGACATTTTATGATACCAGATATACAGGAAGTTGGGCAGAGCCTAAAATGAAGTGTACTGTCATCTGAAATGTGCCAGAGGTTTTCAACACACAACAGAGAGCTTAAAGCAATGAATTTTGCTAACTAGATGCTAACACTTTAATAACATAAACTGGATTACATCCATTTTTCCCTAGAACTTCATTGCATATCAGTGTAACTCAAACCATCCACAAGTTTTCTCACTCATAGTTAGCCTATGGAGGACACCTCCTAGTCTTGCTAATTCAGGCAGCTAGCTTTAATTAAATAAACTTTAAAAAATCCTTTAATTTCTTCATCTACAATATGTAGAATTTATGTTACAACAGAAAATAATGAAATACCCAGTCTTCCACTGCAATGCATAGTCTCCTCAACTTAGAGAGTTTGCTCTGCAATTTAATAATGGGATCAAACTTTCCAGATACAAGGTTTTACCAACTTCCCCATGGTCTACAAGTAACCAAGTTAGAGACTAATAAATGAAGTTCTTTTTTACTCTAAAAAGTCCATGATTATTAATCTTATAGTAATCTTTCTGCATTGCCGCATATTTTTTGTGCAGATAGTAATTTCAATACACAGGATGTGAGTAGCATTTAACCCAATCAGAATTCCTAGTAACTGCATTTCTAAAATTTTAATGTAGATAAATTTAATATAATGTTCCTGGAGGACAAACAATAAATGAATAAGCAAATAAAAAATAAAAAACAACCTTTAATTTTAGATTTGAAATCATGGGTTCTGGGTTGACCACTTCCATTCAGGAGTGAAATTTTGAGTCTATGAAATACAGATTTCTGGAAAAGTCAGCTTCAAGATCTGTAGCAGTCAAAAAGACAAAATCAAAATTTGCAAGTTATTAGAAAAGAAAAAGATAACAAAGCAGAGCACATCATTATGCCACCACAAAAGTTCATGGTTTTTCAGTATCTTTAACAATGTGTGCGGTTCTGCTGCCTTCACAAAGAATCTAACAAAACTGAAAGTTTCAAAAAAAGCCAACAAGGGTGATAAAAGATATGAATCTTCTTTCATATAAGCAACAATTAACTGAGTTAAGGTTCCTCAGTCTAGAAAACAGTCAACTAATGGAGAATATGACTGAAGTCTAGAATATTATAAGGAACTTGGTATGGCAGGGCTCAGTTACTGATTTTCTCTTTCAATAGCAGAATTAGGGGGCACTGAAATAAATAAATGAATGAAACAAATTGAGTAAAAGCAAATGAAGAAACAGGAGCCAGGTTTGAAACAAACAGAGGGAGGTAAACCTTCATATGCAAAAAGTGATAGGCCAAAATTGTTATGAAAACATATTGTGGATGCAACAAATTTACATGAGTTCAAAGGAAGATTGAACTAGTTCATGGAAGATAAGCTCCCTGAGAATTACAAAATGCATGGAAAAGACATTCATCTCATAACATCCCTGATCTGAAAGTTGGAAATATTAAGGGGAATTACTATATATTTGAAAATAGTTTACTCCCTAAACATTGACTTATAGCCACAGTTGGAGACATTTTATTTAAGTTAGATGAACCTCATTAATCACTTCTTATAATAAGCAGGCCTATTGTCTGTTAGGTCATCAGCCATATAAAATAAGAGTTCTGGATCACCAGTTGAAATATTGCAGTGTGTAATGCCTTTCTTTGGACCTAAATAGATTAATTTCATGACTGACACCTAAAATCAGAAGCAGGAGTCTGCTGTCTACATGTACAAGCTATTAATATTTTAGATGTCACAGAACACATTATCTGCAAAAGGCTGTCAGATTGACAAAGGACATTTATGCATTCTTCAGTTGAAGTCCAGATGAAATAGCTGAGGCTCCTTAAAGGGAATCTAGCTGCCTGTGTTTAGGCAACTGCAAAGGAGTTTGCATATATTTGCATACATGTGTCTGCGAGGGAGATACCTCCTCATAGACTCTGGCAACTAAATTCTCCTGCTTCCTGGCCTTCAGCCACTTCTCTGGAAATGGTTGGGTCTCCCAGATAGATGTTCTATGAGATCTAGAAATCTACCAGACTGTACCGATATGCTGCCATATGGAATTAAAACCTGCTCTAATTTGATAGCGAACAGAATATAGGGATTAGCATCCAGAGGTAAAACTCAATTGCTTAAACATAAACACCAAGAGTTTGATCAACTTCAGATGCTTTAGGGTATCTGAGACATCTACATGGGTCTGTCAGATACAGCACAAAATCTGCATAATAGTTGCACTGTTCTGGCCTGACATCAGCAAGATCACGGAATCACAGAATCATTGAGGTGGGAATAGACCTCAGGCGGTTTCTAGTCCAACCTCCTACTCAAAGCTCGGTCAGTTGAGGTGAGATCAGGTTGCTTAGTCCAATGGATCCTGAAAATTTACAAGGTGATTTACAGAACCTCAAAAGCCAGTAGATATGTATATACAGGCAAATGAATCAAGCACTTAACATTTACAACTTGTGGTCTTCTTGGAAATGTAATAGAATATTCTTTCAGCTTTGTGCACTGAGCATCTGTTTTGGTAACTACTGATCATAATTTTTATGCCAATTGCAAAGATTACATTATCTGGATAATTAATCCTTCATTTTCCCAATAATACAGCAAAACAATAGCTTCAAAACTTGCAGAAGTAAGTTCTTTTCTGGGTTTTCGTTGTTTTGGTTTTTGAGGATTTTTTTTCAGGGGGTTGCTGTTAATTTTTTTTGTTTGATTTCATTTTAGAAATAAGGAATGATCCTGTAAAGTATTAATTAAAATGCTGTAGAATGTTGTTATGTTATATGACTGCATATTCAAGATGCTTGCAAAGAGAT
This sequence comes from Grus americana, assembly GCF_028858705.1. Lineage (NCBI taxonomy): Eukaryota > Metazoa > Chordata > Aves > Gruiformes > Gruidae > Grus > Grus americana. The sequence goes on from NC_072852.1 coordinate 176,530,543, forward strand.
CCCTTCTGGATTCTTTCAGCGTTATGTTGGAAACCATTAAAGATAAGTCAGGCTGTAGCCTGCAAAACAATACTTAATTTTCTTCAATGTCTTCAGTAAGAGAGTAATAAGATTGTAGTCTTACAGGATGGTGAAACAATGATCTAAAACTTGCCTAGAATCTTTTAAAAATCAACTAAATATTTACTTTCCTGCCCCTCAAAAAAAAAAAAAAAAGCAAGCCCTACAAACCCATATGTTCTACAATGAAGTAATATACTTACCCATTTTGTGATCTTCTCTCATTGCATGGTATTGCTTTTCTAGGAATTTCTAGCTTTTTTGATTCATGATCATGTCATTCACAGATCTTGGCTGACCTAGAAAACCATGTGCTTTTTAAGGATGACCTAGAATGCCAGAAGCTTATTCTGGAAGCCATGAAATACCATCTTTTACCAGAGAGAAGAACTCTCATGCAAAGTCCAAGAACTAAACCTAGAAAATCTACAGTTGGAACACTTTATGCTGTTGGAGGAATGGATAACAACAAAGGTATTAGAGGTTATTTGTTACTTTATAAAAGTTATATATTGCATTTTCTTTATTAGAAAATAGTGAAATAACTTTCTATTCCAAGACTGGGGTGGTGGTGTCTAAGTCAGTCAAGAAATGCTGCCAAGACTTTTGGTCCAATGAAAATCTACTGATATTTAAGGAAGAATATAATACTGTTAGAGAAAAACAAATTGAGTTTTGAGTTGATTCTTTGTTTAAAATGATTATAATTTTCAGAAAGAATTTTAACAGAAAGTCTAGTGACATTCATTTACCTTAGTTTTAGCTTTCTAGAAATTCTCTTTCATTTATGAGTCAGTCAAATATGTACACATCTTTTCTAATCAATGAAAAAAAGGCAGTTTAATACACAATGTATTCCATCCGTAAGAAGTTATCTGAAATATTATGGATGATTCATGTTTTTACAATGCAGAAATTTATCAATCATCTAGAGAAAAAGCCTAGACAACTAGTTTAAACTAGATCACTACTTTGTCAACAGCTAAAGGAAGGGGAAATTATTCCCATCTTATTGTGAAGAAAAGTAGGAAGCAGTGGAAATTTTATTAAAATATTTTGTTATTTTTTATTGGGAATAAGAATTACGATTATGTGCTTTTATTTCTGGTAAAGAAGTATAATCCACTGATTTCTTGAATGAAATAAAATATTTCTATATTCCAACCAAAAGCTAGCTGTGTTATAAGCCTATATACTCAGAAAGGCTTTTATTATTATTTTTACTTGTAGTTCACTACAATTCCACAGTATCTTACATTTTCATGTCAGTATTTAGACTGAAGAATATGCCTTCAGAAACATTAGTTCTAATACAAAATAAGATGTGCTTAAAAACGTATAATATAAATTCAGATCTTCAGTATTTTGCAAGTCTGTTTCTAGGTATAGTTATTGCAGTTGTTTTACTAAATAGCTGTGGCAATATCATGTGCAAAAGGACACTGCATTTTTTTCTCATAAAGTTACACCAATGAGAAAGACGTATGACATCTGTGCTTGTGTGAAAAAAAGGTCAAGAGAATAGAAAAACGTGGAGTAAAGAACCAATACATACATTTTCTTATTATAGCTGCAGATTATTTTTATCCTTTCAACAGTTATAAATGTTTTTGTAGCTAAATGTTAGCCATGAATTTCCATAGTGAGCATTGCCTTTGGATCATAAAATACCTGAAATACAAATTTTCTCTTACTTAGGACAAATGGCGATGAACACTTTAAGTATTTGGGTAGCGAGAATGACTATAAACCCAATTTAGGTGCAGCTGTGTTTGTTCTAGCTTACTATACAGATGTGTTCGTGGTTCACAAAGGAAATCAAATACAGAAATATTTAGGAAGACAGCACAGAGCGTAGCACCGTCGCAGCATCAGCGTGGGCCTATTTTGCAGAATCGGGTCAGGCAGAAGCAGTTTATTTCTGTAGCAGCATGATAGAGGTTCAGCCCTCTGTCAATATGAACTCTGACTCAAAATAAAAGTACCAGGGCTAATATACATTTACAGCAGATAAAAACTGCTTTGAGAGGGGACCTGGTATGGCAGAGCAGCATCTGTGTCGAAGACTTTATTACAGCTGATGTAATGTGTGTTCCTGGTAACTCAGGATCTGCAGCCATGCGACCTTGACTTGCATCTGCTCAGCTCATCCCTCCTGTGATGCTGCTGTGTCCTTGCCTAGCTTTTAGGCCCAGCGAGGTTTGCTTCCACACGTCAGTTCAGTACACCTGAGTGCTGGTTGCATGGAGTTGCTGTGAGTTCATAAAGCACGCCTCAATATTTGGGCCATGACATAATGCTGATACTGTATTATCTCTCCTCAATAATTAATAGTTTATTTTCTTTTCCCGCAACTTTCTCCACTGAAATGCTGACATGGATGATTGCGATTCACAATGATGTATTTTTAATGCCTCCGGGTATTTGCTACCAAATATGAAAGAGTTACATATAAGAACTAGATGAGCTTAGCAAATTAGCTATTTATTATCTAGCATACAAAACAGTGGGTAAGTGCTAGTATTATGAAAGTATTTGAAGGTTATGTGGCCCATCACATAAAAAGTAGCCTAGCATGCTAAATCAAGTTTGTTTTTGAAATCTGTTCTGTAGTTATCTTCCTTTCTATAAAAAAGAGGTGACAATTAAACTCCAGCAGCCAGTGACTGGAATTATGCCTGACGTGAAAAGTTAATGCAGCATAGTGCTAACTAGATAGAATTAAAAGGAACAAAGTTAGATCATTTCATAATTTTAATTTCCTTAATGTACAAAATCTCATTTAAATCTCTGTTTCCATACACCTTTGTTTATTTATTCTTTTAATTTGAAAGGCACATATAAGAAACAGATTCTCTCTATAAGTTTAAATTAATAGAATGAGATGTATTAATAGTTTAAAGGTATATGTTTTTGACAATGTTCCATTCACGTTATTTATGTCGTCACGCTGACTTCTGTAGTTTGGATCATCAGGATTTAACCATCTAGTAGTATACAAAAGCTGTCTAAGTGCACATATAAAGGAGGCTGCTAAGCTGAAATAAATGAGTAAATGCAAGAAGTGGTCATACGCCACTTTGTAAGAATGGTAAAACACTGACTTCTTGCAGCCGTCTTGGGATCCCAAATGCAGAACAAAACCAATGTGACAGAACATGACATATACAGACTATGTTAGTGCCGTGGAAAATTCTGATGAGGAAAATACACTGGCACAGCAAGAGGAGATTGGTATAAATTATTGAGCAGTGTTATACTGATGGCAGAATACTGATTGATCTCTCATGAGGTGTTCTAACCTGTCTCACTGCCTAGCAGGTAGAATAATAAGGGACAAGGAGAATCTGCAGAAAAAGAAAACTAAAGAAAACAAAAGTGTCAGGGTAACCATGATCCAAAACCACTGGCATCTATTACTTTTGGAATAGTCCTAGATTAGTTCATCAAAGTGCTAGATTAGTTCATCAAAGTGCTAGATTAGTTCATTATTTACTGGATCACAGTCTTTAAATAAATACAAGTGAAAAAGAAATGAAAAATTATATGAGCAAGAAAATGTGACAAGTCATTAAGAAAGAGGAAAAAGTTGATATACTGAAACACTGATATTAAATATGTGTTTTTCATTAATCTTCTGATTAGATATAAAACCTATCACAAAAAATGCTCTGATGGTAAATAGCTGAGGTACATAATTAGTCTACATCAAGCAATATTAAAAGTCCTTTCATTATTATTTAGATATTTTTAGAAAGATCTTTGATATCATCACAGATATATTAAAAAATGAATCTTTTGAAATGTGAAATTGTGAGGTCTCCAGTCATTGTTCCTTAAACTCCCATGTTGCATATTTTGCCTTTTCTTTAATGGTTTTCAATCATTTGTAATATTTCTTTTTTCTTTACAAATATGGTTTATCAAATGTGGTTTATTACTTATATATAATTATTTCACAGAGATGTCATCTAACATGGCTACATGAAGTCACTCTTTTGCTCTGGTGAATGTTTAAGATATCCTTGTTTTTCTGCCTTTTTTTTTTTTTTTTAGTTTCTAGCAAGATGTTTCTCACAGCACACTTCACTTAAACCTTATTTATTTTAATTTTATATTTTTCATTCTCATATAGGCATACTTTTTAAATTCTGAAATACTGGACAACCTATTGTAATTACTGTAAATAAAAGCAGAAAAAAAGAAAGATCATGTTTTTCCTCTTGGGTAATTCTTCTTGCTTTTTAAGATATGTGTCTGAGATGTCTATAACTTGAAAATCTATCTATATATCCTTCATCTTCAGTTCAGTGGGAATTCATTAAAAAAAAAGTAAAATCCATCGAGATTGTTTCATGGCATTTTGCAAGTTCTGGAAATTGCTGCAAACCACTTTGTCTTCACATACATAAAACATTTGGCAGCATTCATTATCTATTCATTTGATGTACATAACTATCTTGAAAAAACATCTTCATCTTATTTGTATTTTCATTCAAAATATAGTCTCACTGAGTTTAATATTCAGAATGTAGTCCTTGTATTTGTATAATACACAAACAGCAAAACCCACTTAAGAAGGTATAGTATTTTCTTTTTTTTAAAAAAGGGAAAAAATGTCCAATGTGTTTATTACAGAACATTGCTCCCTGGTGTGCTTTTTGAAAAGTTTTATATAAATATGCATACTTTGTAAGTATATATAGATGTATATATAAACTTATATATAAGTAATATGAATTATTGAGGTGTTCTCTTAAAAGCTGAGGCTGTAGCGTGGTAAAATACCCCACCCTGTCTGTTGTGCTTAAACTGTTCCTTAATCGAGCAAGCAAATGAATTCATGGCTAGGGCTTCCTGCATTTAATGATAGATTGTCTTCATAATGTATTTTTGTTAACCTGCTTTTTTTTTTTTTTTTTCAAAGGAACTTGGTATATTTTCTTATTCCTATTCAGATATTAGAATACACATAAATAGTCTCATGCTTACAAACTGTTAAGAAACGTTAGGAACAGCCGCTGGCTGCCCCAGCCCAGGACCCTCCTGCCTGACTGCTGGAGCCCGGCAAGGTGCCCCTGGGGACCCGGGGTCTCTGCTTGGGCTGAGGGATGCATCTGCCTTTTTCCCATGAACAGGTTCAACCAGTAGCAAAGCTAAGTATGTGTCCGAGACGGGCACACGCACAAAGAGGACACGGTCACAGCCAGTCACACAGATGGCCAGAGGCAAGATGCTGCCCCAGCAGCTCCCACACCCAGGACTCACACCAGACACAGGCACAGACAGCCACGTCCCCTCCTCCTCTTGGGCTGGCAGAGGCAGAAGGTCACTAGTGCAGCACACACACCACACTCTCCAGGTTCACAAGCACATATGTTTTTTGATGTTCAAAAAACATGTAGACGTGGCACTTTGGGACATGATTTAGTAGACATGGTGGTGTTGGGTTGATGGTTGGACTTGATGATCTTCAGGTCTTTTCCAACCTTAAGAGTCTATGATTCTATGATTCCCGGATCCCTGAGCACTGGCACGGCCCCTCTGCCCTCCTCCCTCACACTGGTCCCCCTCCGGTAGCTGTTTTTGGGATGCAGCCCCAGTAGCTGGAGGTTAAAGACCCCTCCACTGGCTCCAGTAGCCACTGACCACAGTCCAGGGGTACCCACACCATCAGTCTGACTCCAGGAGCTGTCCCTGTGAAGCAGGAACATAAACGTGGTGTTATTACTCATGAAATAAGTAGATGTTCACAACAGATCATCTGAGAATTGAGAAATGGACTCTCCCTTTTGCAATCTTACTCTTTTTATTGATAGCATCATATATCCATCTCACCAGTCCTCTGTATGAGTTTCTTCTGCCTCTAGTGCTAGTTTGTTTTCACCTGTACGTTTTCCATGAGGACATTTGTTATGTTAAATTAAAGAATCATGTAGTCATAGCCTTAAAATACCTCAGGAGGATGATAAGCCAGAATAAATTATGCCTCTGACATTCCAAGCAGCTGTCTGCCCACCACTTTTATTCAGATATCTAAAACTGTCCTCTTAAATCTTGCCTGATCTATTTAAGTTACAGTTCTGTCTCAGCCATACAATGTCAGTGTTTTCAAATATCATGAGTGATTTTGCTAAGATAGATAGATGGTTGTAATGTGATGTTTACTCAGTTCCATGTGATAAATTTTAGTATTATTTCTTATACTTTCTGGAGTCCATTTTTTCCAAAAAATGAACACACTTAGTAGGGTGTTTTTTTAAAAAAAAACATTAAAATATGTGTTGGTATAAGCCAGTGTTTTCCCAGTCATTCCCTAGTTGCTAATGGGAAACAATTTACCTTAATTGTAAAATGCACTAATAAACAAGTGATATTCCATTAGATGTAGGTCAACACTGTGTACTAATGACCATCTCTGTTTTCCTTCTTTTTCACCCTTTTTGGAAGATTCAGCTGGAAAAGAATAATGGAATATATAAATAGGAACAACAACAAAAATGTGTATCTCATTAGAGTCATCAACCTAGCATAGTGATGAACTTGTCATCATGGTGGGTTTTCTTGAGAAAATTAGAATACCAAAGTAAGAGGCAGGCAGGGTATGGAGAATGAACAACTGAATTTTTCAGTATCTATATTGCAAATGTGCATCAAAACTTACTTTTTCATTTTAGATTGCTTAAATGGAACAGACAGAAGTTAGCTTCTTGTAAAAAAAAAAAATCTGCTGCTTTTTAAAACAGAAAACAAGGCAACAGATTTTAGGACCCTTACTTTATCTATTGCAGAAATTCGTATTTTCAGTCATTTTAATATATTCCAAGAGTTCATCATCTGATATACATTTGATAAACTGCAAAGGGAGTATGATTTTTAGTTTGATTCACACAATAGTAAATTGAAACTGAAATGAACTGTTTCAATTCCTAAGAAATATATTTATGTTATATTTAGCTGACAACACAACATTCTGGAGAGAGGAATCATAATTAATTAAATAACATTAAGTAACCTCATGAAATTCAACATGGGGAAGTGCAAAGTCCTGCATCAGGAGAGGATCAACCCCAGGCACCAGTACATGCTGGGGGCCACCCGGCTGGGTAACAGCTTGGCAGAAAATGACCCGAGGTCCTGGTGGGCACCATACTGAACAGGAGAAAGCAGTGTGCCCTTGCAGCACCAAAGACTAATGGAATCCTGGGCTGCATTAGGCAAAGTATTGCCAGCAGGCCAAGGGAGGTGATCCTTCTCCTCTGCTCAGCACTGGTGAGGCCACACCTTGAGTCCTGTGTCCACTTCTGGGTTTCCAAGTACAAGAGCGATAAGGAGCTGCTAGAGACTCCAGTGAAGGGCCACCAAGGTAATGAAGAGACTGGAGAATCCTATGCGGAAAGGCTGAGAAAGCTGGGACTGTTCAGCCCAGAGAGGCGAAGGCTCTGGGGGTTCTTATTAATGTATATAAATACCTGAAGACAGGGTACAAAGAGGACAGAGACAAGTTCTTCTCAGTGATGCGCAGTGATAGGACCAGAGGCAACGAGCACAAACGGAAACACAGGGGTTTCCCTCTGAACATCGAGAAACACTTTTTTACTGTGAGAGTGACTGAACACTGGCACAGGTTGCCCAGAGAGGTTGTGGAGTCTCCATCCTTGGAGATATTAAAAAAAAAGTCTAGACGAGATCCTGGGCAATTTGCTGCAGGTGGCCCTGTTTGAGCAGAGGGCTTGGACCAGATGACCTCCAGAGATCCCTTCCAACCTCAACTGTTCCGTGATTTTTTATTCTGTAATATGATAGTGTAATTGTAGAGTAAAGGTGGAGCTTGGTAAATTACTTCACCAGAGGAATATGAAATACACTGGCTAATGACTGATGAGATAATTAAATGTGTAAAATCACACTAAAATTCTCTTCTCATCCAGTTCTTATGAGTATTAACATTATTATTTGCTTCTTTTCAGTCATGTGAATTTCAGTGTGTTCCAGAACATTCAGCCTCATAGGCTAATTTGCAGTTACAGTACTTTGATTTACATGTGCATTTCTGAGTAGAAAAAAATCCAGATTGTAGCACCATCTGGTAGTTTTTCGGTACTTATTTTGCATAACTTAATTTCTGGCCTCTTTTCAGTGTAGTTAACTTCTGAAATTGCTGATTCAGTTACAGCATGAAATAAAGAGAAGAACCTAAAGTGATTTATCCTGAAGCCTGCATGGCTTCAAATATAGGGCAAGAGCCAAAGGTATCACAGAGAAGATATACTTGATCGTCCCACAAGCTCCTCACCTTGCCAGTCTGTTACCCTGATATTCACACCTATTGCTACAGCCTATGGGGTCAAGCAGACAGCACAAGGGGCTGCTGCCTTTGTGGGAATATTTAGGGGATTATTCTCCCAAGAGCATCGCTGTGTCCCCCCTCATTGCTTTCCTGCTGCTTACTGACTTTATTTTCTGACATCCCCAGTGCAGGTATTTTATCACTGATTAAAGTACACAGGAAAAAAGGAAACCTTGTATATGATCTAGAGGACACATGCATGTCAGCTTGGTAATTTAGAGAACCTCTATACCGTCAGAAACCTTAACTTTTTCCATACACTAACCAATTTTTGTTCCCTGATCATGCAGGTTTTATTAATGGTCGTTACTACTGGGATTGGCTTTGGAGTAAACCAAATAGTTTCTTCCAGCACAAATCCTGGATGTTGTTCTGGAGTCAGTTCACTGTCAGAACCGTCCTCAATAGCCAGTGTGGATGAGACCTCAAAAATGTTGTCACCTCCAGCCCTATGCAGTCCTCCAGCTCTATCTTACATCTTCAGTCACCTCACAAATCTTCATGCCAAATTCTAGGAAATGCTCCAAAAGGCCATAGTTTCAGGCATAAGAACATCCAAGTACGCTTCAGTAAAGCTCTCACCTTATTTTTAACACTCTGAACTGGAAAAACAAATAAGCGAACAAATTTATGTCTTTGGACTACAAAAGGCACCATATAGACCCCAATGAATCCTAAGCGTTAGCTGGCTCCTATCCCTGCAAATTAGGGATAGCACCCTTCACAACAGGTTTACCTCAGAGGGAAGTAATTGAAGCGAAACAGAATCTCCCAGGAACTGAGCCAACAGCTAAGCAGTGCAGATGAGCATCTGTATAACTATAATGATAAATAATAAAAGAAGACTGAGGGTAATGGGAAATTGGTGCTGTTGCGATGCCAAACTGCTCAGTTCACATAGTTTAAACCAAATTATGATCAAAGCAGCTTATTGGTTTACTTATGATACATAATTAACTGGCAATCAGATGAACTACCTGTTTAGGATCAATATCAATCATGCAGTAGATAAACTGCAATGCTAGACAATTACAAAATATGAATTAACTTCTGCAAAATTTCTGAACACCGTTCTTGAGCAAATCCCCAAAATTTCTAGTCACACACTCACACGTGCACACACATACACACACACAGATGCATGCAGCCCCTCTCTCACGGTTTGTGGGGGTCACCGTCACCACCTCCCCAGCGATAGGAAGCTCCTCTGGGTGCACACCTCTCCTGCAGGAGATGCAGTTGCCCCAGCATTGCTGCTGTGCACATGTAGAACTTTTCTTTTTATTGTTAGCACCTTATTTTCACGAGTTCCAGTGGGAACTGAACTGCTTTTAAAGAGGAGACATGTGGGTTTTGTTGATGAACAGAGGTAGACTAGCGTACTGCATGATATAAATCATTAATAAAAGGGACTTTTCTAAGTTCTAGACTAGATGAAAACATGAAATAAAACATGAATGTTTTATGTTATAAAACATAACACTATATTATAAAACAAAACACCCAACACTAAAGGCGTTACCTAAAATGACTGTCTAAAAGCTGTCATTTCTGATACTCTTTAAAATATAAACATTAGTGGAAAAAGACTTGTATTAGTTTTAGAGAATTGTGATCATATTTAATAACTGAATATTCCCAAAGGTTTTCTGATATTTGTACATGTCACTTTATGGCAAATCCTTTGACACTTTAATATTAATTTTTTTTTCCACTCCAAAAATGTAAGAATTATTATATATAAGTTCTATATTTTGGAGTGCTTAAAGGAATTTCTACAGTCTAAAGAGAAGAGTAGTGAACTGCTACCCTGTTTTCTATATAGCTCTTTCTTTACCAAGAGATTCTCCTTGATATTTGCGTCAGTAACCTATTTAGGTCACATTCGTTCCACTTGAGTAACCATCTTTTCAGTTCAAAATGTAATGTTGCAGATCACTAGATCAAGGTCGTCATTTTGCACCTATTCATAGCAGCATCTCTAAATCTTGAGCAGCATGGTCAGAGTACACGTCAGAAATAGCTTTAGTGTACTCTGCTTTAGTAATAGCAAAATCAGCCGAAAGTCTTACACGGAAGAAAAAAAAAAGTAGAAATTTTGTGATGATAAATGTAGAACTCCTATCCTTCTTCATGGCTTTAAGTACAGAATCATTCTAGCTATGAGAAAAGCCTTTACTGTGGAAATGTCTACATTGAATGCAAAGGTAGACTTTGGGGGGTGGGGGAATGTTTAGGCATTTGTATGTGCTTCTGAAGCAATTTTCACTTTGTTTATGCCAAAATCCCTGCATTTATAATTAACTGAAATGAATATATTGCTCTCATAGTCTCAGACATTCTTTATAAACTTTATCCGACTTCATGTAGCCTACATCAGGTTGTTCAAAAATACCTACTAACATCTTTGGGAGACAGGTGCTAGATATTGCTGCATTTATCTTAAAACATTGAGTTACAAATGACCTTGCAATACTTTTATTCTTTTTCATGTGATGACCTTGGTATGTGATTAGTCTTCAATCATCAACTATGCCAAAAAGGTGAGAATGGCAATCAACTTTGTACAAATTTTTTGATTTACAAAACAGTAGCAAGGAAATGTAATATGCTTAACTTCAGAAAAAAGAGTAAGTGTAATAGAAAGACAAAGATCACTTGAAAAGGTTTCACCAAAACAATTTCACAAGCTTACCAATTATTACTAAAACAAAATATAGAAATTTGTACTGTGCAATGGTGCACCGATTTGTAGATGAAGGTAAAATTGTGAGATCTAGTACTTTATTGTTTTGTCAGAAACCTTGGATCGCAGAATCACACACACATCTGCTGTGTACACATAGGAGTTGTCAGCAGCAGTTAGACATTCACACAAAAATACCCTGATCATCTACAGTACTTTCATTTCTAAAGTTTTCTTTCTCTGTAGATCTCTCATTACTTCATAAACCTTGATTAAGTAGGGCTTTTAATGCCCATGAAAGTATGCACAATACACAGAGCTAATCTCATCCAATACCCAACTGGATGATAAGCAGAATTTCAGTTAAAAAAAAAAAAAAAGTTAAAATGCATCCAAAACATCAAGAAAAATCCTTACCTTCTTATTTGAAATCATTTGTGCTGCCACAGTCATGGTACAGGTTTTAAATTTACCATACACTATTGTTTGTCATGCATATAGCTATTAAATGAATCCTTTTTAAACTCTCTATGTCTTTTTCATGTACTCTGTCTTCAGTACTAATCACTGAAATAACTCAGGCTTTTTTAGAGATCTGTCCATCTGAAAAAAAGTGGTTTGTGCACATGTGTACGTATAGAGGAATTGCCTGAGTGCATAATATGTTTATTCTAAGTACCTCAATATTCTATGTATTTGATTTTCTTTTGTCATTGCAGTTTCATATCCAGTATCTTAAAGATACAGTCTAATAAGTCACGTTTTTCCTTTTTACTGTTAGATGACTGAAAAAACTACTAGAATGATACATGAGTAAAATAAACTATAATCAAATATATATTTAATGTAATTTCACATAATTTTTAGATAGTAGTATTTTAATTTGGGCCTGTGTGTGTTTTATTTATACTGTGGTATTCCATCTGTTGTGTTTTATAGGAAAATATGTCTATCTCTGCATAATCACCACATATGCTACAGTCAAATATGAATAATGATTTTGTTCTCTATTTAGTTTATTCATATCTTCACATTAAACCTGTATCTCCTATTTCCCTAAGAAAACATACTATAGTCTCTTCCCAACTGCTTCCTTCCATCCTCCTATTCTTGGGAAATTGGATTTTCCTTTGTTCTGAAAACTTTAATCATAATTACTTTGGTTTGTCCATGGGGATTAGAAAAAAGTAGTTGTCTACAGATTTCTAACATTGTTAAGACATCCTAACACAGCCTACATAGACTGGGGCAGGCAGTATTAACTAATGTTGCTCATTTCTTTGAGTTATCACAATTTGGAAGTTGCTTCAATTAGGAGTTGGCTCTGCCGTCTACTAATAATGGCAGAGAGGAGAAGACTTCCTGATCTCAGCTGGGATGTGATGCTGTACTGGAGTTGCATGGCAAGGTTTTGGTAGTGGGGGGGCTACAGGGGTGGCTTCTGTGAGAAGCTGCTAGAAGCTTACCCCATGTCTGATAGAGCCGCTGAGCCCATCAGTGATGGTGGTAGTGCCTCTGGGATAACATACTTCAGAAAGGGAAAAAAATGCTGGATAACAGCAGCCAGAGAGAGGAGTGAGAAGATGTGAGAGGAACAACTCTGCAGACACCAAGGTCAGTGAGGAAGAAGGAGTGATACAGTGGCTTGGTGGGCACCTGGCATCCAGCCAGGGTCAACCCACCACAGATGCTGTTAACTTTTGCTTGTCACTAGAACCTGCATCTGGCTGAGTGACTGTTCCTCCAGTGTGCCACCACGGTGTTTTAAAATAAGTTGTTTGACTCTAGATACTGATCTCACCTTAGAAGTGGTCAATGTGAATGGGGAGATGATTCCTTCTCTCTTTCTGCTGGATGCATCTGTTCAGGGGATACTCTATAGTCCGTCCAGATCTGGTGCAAGAATGACTCACAGCTCAAGGATGCAGACCACACCACAAAGATAGCGTTGTGGCCTTGCAATGTAATTATTGTTTACGTATGCAGTTGTTCAGAGTTAATGAAATAATGTGAGGCCAGTGTCACAGACAACTGGAACTGTGTTTTTATATCAGGTTTTGGAAGCTTAAAATTGTGTAGAGGTGCTTGAGCTTGGAAAGCCTGCTAAAATCCTTTTCAAAGTTACTGCAGGATGGAAGGAATCAAACATGCTGCATTCTCATCCTGTCTGCCAATGAGGAGTGGACCCTGAAGTAAACACTGCACCCAGATGTTTATTCCATTTTTGTTTTACTTCTCCCACTAGAACCTAGTAAGGAACAAATATGCATGAAATATAAGCATTTAGGACCAGGGAGTGAGCTGAGGGCCATGCTATTTGGCAGTATGGATGCATCCTGTTAATTTGGTTACTCTTAGATCCTAGCTGAAAGCTGACTGGATGTGGACACGAGGCCAATGCAATAGTCTTACCAGCCCAAAGTCCAGGGCTTAAGTACAGGTCAAGCACACTATGTTAAGTCTTTTATATTGTAAAATATGCATTGCCTATCATAATGCTCCCAAGTACCTCAGTCTTTAACATGTTATCCTTTTCTGTATGAAAATATTGTTATTTCTTTTTATTTAGCAGGGAACTCAAGCACAGACAGCAGAAAGAAAATCCCCATATTTGATTTAGGTGCCAAAATGTTAAGTGTGAATACACTCTATCAGTAAGCGGCTGCTTCCTAGAATGGATTCCTGTGTGAAGAGCTTTGCTTCTATTTACAGGACACAAGGAGAGCAGGCTCAGTGAATGGGAACTGTGAACATAAGTGCATGTATCAAGATGCTGTCTAGAGCTAGTTGAAAGGGAAATGCAGAAGTCAGAGGTGTCTTAAGTCATATGCACTATGCAACTTTTGGACTTTGCTCTTGGTTCCTATCCCTCATCTTCTCCTCACTCTGCTACAACTAAAAATAAAACACGCAGTTGTTCTGCAGGAAAGATTAATTGCAAAAAGTATTCATATGGTAACCATAGGATAATAATTCTCCTCAAACTGTTGATGTTTCTCCCTGCTCCAGAAGATCTTAATTCCTTTGTGAAATAAATAAATAAATAAAAGTTAGAAAAGTGACATTTCTAGAACAGGTCCTGTAAGGTCAACTCTTCGTTGACACAGTGGGATTCAAAGCTTTCCAGTTCAGGAGCAGACAAGAAAAAGACATCGTAGGATAATGGTAAGAACACTGCTATCTGTGTCTTATTCTATTCCCTGCAACATCCTATCTTTAGGTGAACATAAAATTCCCTATTAACTCCTTAACTGATGTCAGTCTTAGGCTTTACATTAAAATGTGTTCTCTTTATGGACTACCTACAATCTTTCTTCTCAAACCCATGTCTCCTAATCTCCTATGTATTATCCCACATCTTTTGTCCCTCCATTACATCTTTCGCTCTATTTCTTTGCATGTTTCTCTCCTCTGACTTCTATTTCCCCCTCCGAACTGTTCTTAAAAATTACAAGTATGAGTAGCGTGAGGTAGTGCTGTTATTTTAGAGAATGTAGGTAGAGAACTTCAGAGGAGAAATAATTGTCTGAAAAGTTCCTTTTTTCTTCTTTTTTTTTTTCTTTTCTTTTTTCCCCAAGAGTCTGGGGCAATCGCAAAGGCTGCTGTAAAAGGTGAAATATGTAGGGCAGAGCATTTAAAGAAACAGATGGGAAAAGAGGTGAGATAGCCATGTACAACATACGGTTGTATAGTTTTGGGGCCAGTAATTAGTCAAACCATATGGATTTGTGTAATATAAAATTACCATACAGCTGTGGGTCAGTAACTTATGAAAAATCTCTATGTGCAGGCTGTCATAATTTTATTGGGGGATAATTTTAACTAATATTTAAACCAATGTTAAATTCAAGGCCATATTTACTTTATAAAAGGAGTAGAACCATCACTAGAAAGGGTGTCAATAAGTTGAAAGTAGAAGAGTTGTGCAATATTAACAAGTATGTTTTAAAATATTTTATGACTCATACTTTGCAAATTGTCTGCTTTAAAATTTAGGAGTTACTTCAATCACCATTCAGAGGGCAGAGTTAATCTTTCAAGAATAATAGCTATTCAGGACAGAAAGTTTAAATTTAAGTTCTTTATAAAGCACTTCCCAAATGCTCTGTAGGGTGCTGGAAATGAGCCTTGGTCCCTATATGCCTTTATAAATGAATCTGGAGAGGATACTACAATCCATATATACAAAATATAGCCTGGCATATTTCAGTACTCTAAATTGAGTAAGTATCTCTCCTTAAAAATTATGCATTTTGAAGATATGTCTTTATATCTCATTAATATTTCAAGGGAAATGCTCAACTATAGTAGCACAGGAAGAGGGAACAGGGTACAATAACAGGCAGTTAAGGAGCTTGACAAAGAACCATTTTATTGTCACAGTGTCTGTTTCAAACAAGAGAATGAAAATCCACAAGAAGTTCTAATAATAAAATTATAATGAGTTATGAATACTGAAAGAAATTGTGAAGTTAGTTTCTTTAGGGAACATGCAGCAGTGGTACTACATAAAAATGTTATCTAATAATTTGTACTTTGTGAGCATTTAATGTGATTCCTCACATTAGCTAAAATGAATGAGAATTCTAGAGAAACAAAAACATTTGTAGTACAGTTACTGAAATATGTTATGTATGTGAGCCATGTTGTACTTGAAAGATGGAGACTGAAAATAGTTTTTGCCTCCTGAAACTTTTGTTTTCTAAGTATCTATTATTCAAAGTTATTTTAAAATGTTGTTGTTTTATCTAAATTCTCATAGAAAACAAATGCAATAGAAAACTTGCCTGGGATCTGTTCCCTTGTCTTGAACTGCTGTAGCCTGCATTACCAAAACGTGCATGGTTTTTCCGCTTTCCCTCTACTATAGGAAGGTACTAACAAATAACACTAGAACTAGAATATGGTTCACCTAAATTTTAGTGTTTACACTATACATGTCTACACCTAAACTATACGCTTAGTGCCTGCTGTAGTCAATAGAGATGGAGATAGTGCAGTTGGTCTAGTTGAGACCAACATTTGCTAGGCAGGGTAATGGTACAGAATCCATTGGCAGCGCTGACCAGAACTACCCTGGGAGCTTATGAAATGCCTCAAATTAAAGATACCTACATTTTCATCTTTGAAGCTGTATCCCTCCCCATTCCCGATAGGGTGAACTGAATCTGTCCTGGTTATCACACACAGCCAGGAAATTGAACAAAGGAAGAAACTGTGTCTGTTCAGAGAATATTATAGCACTGTGGCTGTTGTGGAATATCACTATTCTATTATTCTTGTTTAAATTCATCTTCTACCTATCTTGGTGTGTCTTCATTTCTGCTCTGCAAAAATATTTGTCTGTTTCCACCAATCCAGCAAATAAGCATCTGGCCATAGAATGAACCAACATTTACTGCTATCACATTATTTATTTTTTTTATGTTGTCTTCTGCCTATGCCTGGTTTTCAGTCTGTAATTGGTATAGTTGATTTTTACATTGATTTTTGCACTGCCTAACACAATGGGACATATTTGTGAGTAGTTCTTTACATACTACCACAAAAAACGTGATTAATAATGTAGATTTTTCTGACCCTGAAATCTACAGCCTGTTTAAATCCTGCATTTATTTGTTTTCATTTACTTAAATCAAAAGTAATAAATTTATGACTATTCACAGTTCTAAGTGCACTACTGCATTGCTGTTAACACAATAAAATCACATCAACATTACAGTAAATTCACCAATAAGCTCTTCATTGATCATTTTGGTTTTCTGCAGCTTCAACAGAGTTTAGAATCTCTCTTTTCTCTTACATGTAGTGTTGATTTTATTTATTTCTGTTTCTTCTCCTTTCTGCTCTTTTTTTTTTCCCTATACTTGACAGTTTTCTGTGGCATCTGAGAAAATCATAACTTCCTGAACCTGTGTAACAGAGGTTTAGTCTAACACCCTGAGGCCTCCAACAGAATTATCACTGTTATGTGTGCCTAAGTTATTTAGCTATACTATGAAAGGACTCCTCTCAGATCTTATATATGTATATATATGTAGTTACTGTGAAAAGCCTACAGAGAAAAAATAAAAAAGTTATAAAGTTGGTTAGAAAATTATAGACCCTTTATGACCTGTAGACCAGTTAGACCATTTATGGTCTCTCTGTTTCAGTAATGTTTCCAGTTTCCTGCTTGCTTTCTCATATCATACTAGTTTAATAAGGCACTTGCTTATTTCTTCTTTTTCCAGTCATGTAACTATTTTATCAGTTTGTAGAGAACAAGTATGGTAGTTGGTATGACAGTTGAGGAAAGGACATTATATCTGCTAAAAACAAAAAAAAGAAAACAACATATTTAAAGATGAACGAGGGACTAAAATTACATCACCTTTCTACTGACAAGTAGAGAGATGGAATATCAATAAAAAATTGAAGTACATACAAAGGTTAAGTTTAATATGACTCATAATTTACTCCTAATTACTTACTGATTACTTTCTGTAAAGATAGACATCCATCATAATCACTTTGACCTGCATAATCCCGTAATACTTATAATACCACTGACTGCCTAAAGTCAGTGGGTGTCCCTTATTGAGAATATATATGGAAAAATGTCCCTCGCAGGAGAATGATGCAATACCTGCCATATTTCATATTTTTCTGAAGTTCTTACATTATTTTTACTCACATAAGTACACTTGCAATCTGTGGTTACTGCCCCACTACTCTAGTGAAAAACTAGTATTTTATAAACATCCATAAGTTTATTATTATCCGAATTTTTTTAGCAAAACAAGTTATACTTTCATCCATGATGACAAAGACTATGACTTGGCATTTTATTACATGTTTAAGGATGTATTTATGACTAGTATACTTTCCTAAAGCTTTGTGCAGTGAGCTTTTGTTGCAGTGTTCTGCTGCAATTTGACAGTCAATTGGATTGATGAGTCACTCCTTTTCTGCCTGTTCATCTTGTTTTAATAGCTCTAGTCACTCCAGATTCTCAACGACTAGACATCAACACCCACTATCAATTTGGGAAGAAAAAAAATCACAATTAGGAATTGCTCTTATTACATTCTCTTTTAGGAACTCTTATACTCCCTGTCATTATATTATTTAATTTATTTATCTCTAAAATAGAGACTTAAAGATAGTAGAACCTTCTGTTCTACTTTCTCTGATTTATTTACAGATGAAAAATTGACATGTGTGTTTAAAAATATATGCAAGTATCTATATAAAATATATGCATTGTATATAAACATATATACATATAAAATATTAAATTGAATTCCTGCTCACATTCAAGTTCAAATTCTCACCTGCCTGCATGTCTACACCAGATAAGAAAATGTAGTGATGTTAGTCAGTGGTGCTAACTGATGGATTGAAATGGTATGCCTCTATTTTGATGTTGCATTTCATCTCACCAGCACTTTCTTGCTCTCAGGCTCTACCCTGACAAATGTCCGATGTCCTACTACAGTGGAGTGCACACTGCAGTTCACAAAGCAGCTCTCATTTCTTTGAAATCTTATCCTATCAGTATGACAGGACTACTGCAGGGGCTTGCTGGGCGCAAGAGGGCTGTCTTTACACCAGCTGGTGGATGCTGTGGCCACAGTCCGATGGAGCCGGTATTAGAGGCTTAGCAGGACAATCTCATGGCTTTATTCCAGTCTGTAACCCAGATTTCTTTCCTTTAAAAAGAAAAGTTTGTGGAAAAGGTTGTGGATAAGAAGAATCCTGGTGCTTATCCAATTCTTGTCCAAGGAGGGGACTGGACCATGAAGAGAGGTGAGAGATATATCAATACAGATATAACTAAAGAAACAATCTGGTTAGTCAGCATCAGGAAGAAGATTTGCAGGACAGATTTCATGCTTATGCAGAAAATGAATGCTTCTGTCTGACAGTTGCCCAAAGTCAATGTTAACAAAGAGGCCAACTGGTACGAGTACATGATGAAGATGAGAAATAACCTATTCTAAAGCCAAATGTGGCCTTCTGCAGCAATGACGCAAAAACCTCTGTAATAGGATTTTTAAGAGCCTCTGGAAAAGCTCTGACTGTCAGAGTGCACTACAGCAAACCCCACAGCTTTTCTCACCGAAGCAGCCTAATATGTAACCTACTTAGAAGGTGAATATGGCAGTGAGCTTGTGGAGCCTTTTTGCATCCTAAGGTATCCTCTGCAGTCAAGCATGCCTGTGTCAGGAATCAAAATGCGGTGAATATATTTCTCTGTATACCTTGGTAAGAGGGCAATGCATAAATCTCTAACCATCTCTCCACAATTCATGCTGCTTATTTCCCACCCTCCAGAGGACCATGTGGTGTCAGGTCCAAACTGCTGAGACTGACATGCAGAAAAAGATATAAAATGGAGTTCAGGATGAAAAAGACTGCAAGAGTGCTTGTGAACTGTGAAGTAAATGATGCTTGATGACATAGCCTTTCACTCCCACTACAGTTCATCGGGGTTTTTGCTAGTCAAGCACTGCTTACTTGTCAAATTCCCAGTCTCTGTAATTTTTGGCACCTCATCCACCTCATCCTCTTCTGCAAGCTTTGTTTCCAAAAGATAATCACACTCCCCAAAGTAAAACTAACTTTGGAGAGGTTTCTCCATTATAGGGAGCTTAGTCCTCCATATTCTAAAGTCAAGGAACAGCCAACCACAAGAGAGGGTATGGAATGAACAGAGTTTTGCAGAAATTTTGGCTAATCTTCATCTTTGATGTGGAGGGAAGGTATCATCAATTGGCAGTTTTGTCATGTAGGACAGGTGTTAGACAGGAACCAGGAAAATAGCAGCAAGTGAAGACTTTGTTTCACCAAAAGTTCTCACAACTCTGCAAATTTCTTAGACTTGCTCTCTTTCATTATTCTTCAAAGATAAAGCCCCTTGGAGAGCAAATATTGGCCAATTTCATATACATTAAGTACTCAAAATTATCTAGAGCAATTTAAATCACCTGTAATGATGGAAAGACTCCCATCAGTACACTAACGTAGTTGACTGTTGAGTCTATATAGCCCAGCCCACTTTTAGAAGTGTAGGAAACATTATTGTGTGAGATATTTCTTACTCAAACTTGGCTTCTGCTATCAAATACCTGTTCCGTTTCTCAGTAGTCTACTCAAAGTAACAAGAGGCCTCACTCCATTTGGTGTTTCTGTCAGAATGGAAACAGACAGTGATGGGACACTGGCAGATTGTCCTTCATACAGCAAAGACCATTTAGCTTCTCCCCTTCCTTCACTATTGCTTTTCTATTACTACTTGATGACTGGAGGTCTAATATTCAGGTTTAAGAAGAGCAGAGTCACAACTCCTGACTCCCCAAAGCACATGAGGACCTTTAGGACCCATAATCAGGTGTTTAAATATATGTTAAAACAGAATTCAAAAATATTTGTCAAAAAAGAAATGATGTTTATGAATTATTTAGCTCCAATAGCCTTACCATAAGACAAATGTTTGAGGTCATTACAGAATCAGCAGAAAAGGCTGTGAGAGAATCTGAGAATGACATTGCTGCCCATCTGAATTAAGATACTTAAAAATTAGGAAAACAGACTTTTTCTTCAAAACAGTCTTGACTCAGTGACAAGAGTGATTAGCAAAACTGGCTACGGATACAATCAATAGGTTTTAGGAAACCAACAATAAAGTAGAGAATACACCTACTAAAGAAGGTAATATACCTAAACAAAGAGGTATAGCTAAAAGAGATGATTTAAAGCATTATGTTGAATCTGTCCATTTTTTTGAAAGAGGTTATGCATTATTTATTTCTCTGTACTAGCATCTTTAAATATTTAATATAAATAAAATTAATATAAAGACTCCAATCTTTAACAGAAAGTCTTTAAAGTAAGATTTTCATAGACAGATTATGCCTGTTGTCCTGACTGTCCCATTGCCCTTCACTTTTAGCAGACAAGATCTGTAAGTTTTCAGTGATACTTCAGAGCTTCTGGTTTTACTCTTTTTCAGAGCAAATAAATTAGTTCTTGGCATTTTTGTGATGTTCGCGTTTAGCAATTTAATAGTACTTTCTTTCTGAAGTATATGCAAACCATAAAATAAATGATGGATGAAAAATCAATATTCCAATATGTTATTGATTTTGTATACCCAGAGGACCTGACACTTAAGTAGCTAAACTGATTTGTCTAGTAAAATCCTGTTGGTCTTAATCAGGATTTTGCTGCTTCTCCTCTCCTACGTGCAGAAAATCCTTTTACTTTCAAGATCAAATCAGTTGAACTAAAGAAAAGAATTTATTGCTTTGTCAGAAATAATCACCCAGTTTTCTTCCTAGGTTGTTTTCTTTTTTAATCTAAGCTGTCCCAGTACTTCTCCATTCCATATGGGAATGAAGAACAGTCTAAACCTTATAAAAAGAAGTAGACTTAAAATGCAAACAAACTTAGTATAGTTCTCATTGCCTCCATCTAGGGTAAATTTAAGCAATCATGGGCTGTAGATCTGTAAGAGGAATCCAAATTCATGTATTCAGATCTCCGATGTTGTAGGATTAAGTTTAGTATGATTGAAATATGTTTGTTCTCATTAATCTCCAATTAAAGATATCCTAAAATCTCTGTTGATGATAACTTCCAGTGGTTCCACCACCTTTTTCTTGAAAGATTTTTCCAGTTTAATTATTACTTCTGCAGAACCACTGCAGTCAAAACAATTTAGAACAGAACAGCACTAGGGCAAAACAGGGTTTTTTCTTTAATTACAGGTTTTGAGGTTTTTCTTCCATGACAAGTACCTAATCAGAAATAGTGATCTGTGTGTCATTAAACCAAATGTGATCCCATGATTTGAATTAGGAATGGCTTAATGCTCATTAAAACCATTTTGTTTGTATTCTTATAGCCTATTAAATTTGAGAAAGCGTGTTCAAAACAGTACTAATCTCATAGGTGTGGGGTAAGTTTTCCTCTCTTCAAGTTAAACAGATGACTTCATGTAGTTCTGTTGAGAGTGAAAGCTGGCAAGCAATTAAGGTTTTAGTTCATGACTATGTATATTTTTCACAGGTAGTTGTTTATGTAAATAATAATAACAAGAAATGCAGAGAAATATATGACATAGTGGAAGATGAAGAGGGTTGCAGAGGTCTTTTATTTACACAGTATTTTATTTCACAATCCTAAATAAAGCTGTATCATATATGAGGTTTTCTCTTACTGAAGGCTAATCATGCTTATGAAAAGAAACTGATGGCCACAATCTCCATCCCAGATTGTGTAATCACAGAGTCACAGGATAATTCAGGTTGGCAGGAGCCTCAGGAGGTCTCTCGTCCAACCTCCTTCTCAAAGCAGGGTCAGCTATGAGATCAGACCATATCCATTTGGGTCTTGAAAACCTTCAACAGTGAAGACTGCCCAACCTGTATGGACGAACTGTTCAATTTTCTTGACTGTCTTCATGGTGAGGACATGGCACCATTAAAAAAAAAAAAAATTGTTTGTTTGTTTGTTTGGACAGGCCCATATGCAGGTGTATACTAAGACTGC